>NW_026068253.1:777153-797574 GCF_014885135.2 Alexandromys fortis | reverse complement strand
AAAAAAAAAAAAAAATAGTACAAGGCCTTTTCCATTGTTCATTGTCTTCCCATAACTTCTTTATTTCATCAGTAGTGAAAGGCACTATAATTTATAATATATATATACCTGCTAGTCTATACTTGCTAGTTGATGAAGTCTCAGTTTACCTTTTATAATTAATTCAGAGACCTTTTCTACATATGTTTTCAATTTTTTACTTGGTTTGTGTCATAAAAAAAAAATCCATTCTAAAACAGTATCTTCCCTCTGCATTAAAATCTCCGTAGGAGAAATTCTGGAAGGCAATATGACTAGGATGCAGCTAATATTTGGGTTCACCCTATCCACATGTGCCTCCTGTAATATTCCCTCAACCATTGTAAGTTACTTTTCTGCTTCAGATGCCAGTTTTCTGGGACTATTCAAATCTTTATCACCATCTAAGGTTTTGTTTAAATGAACTATTAGATCAGGTGTTATCCCAACAGCTGGTCGTAGGCTAAAAATGTCTCCTAACCTTTGCAAGTCATTAAGAGTCTGTAACCGGTCTCTCCTAATTTGTGCCTTTTGCGTTTTAATTTTTTGCAAACCTATTTTGTAACCTAGATAATTAACAGAATCTTTTCTCTGTATTTTTTTCAGGAGCAATCTGCAATCCCCTTTTAGGTAAAACTATCTTTACTTCTTCAAACAGTCTTTCTAAGGTTTGAATCAGACAACAGAATATCATCCATGTAATGATAAATGATAGACTCAGGAAATCGCTTGCATATTATTTGCAATGGTTGATTTACAAAATATTGTCACAAGGCGGGACTGTTCAACATGCCCTATGGGAGGATAGTCCACTGGTACTTCCTTTTGGGCTAAGAGTTATTATAAGTAGGCACTGTGAAGGCAAACTTTTCTCTATCCTTTTCTTGTAAAGGTATAGTAAAGAAACAATCCTTTAAATTAATAACTATGAGATGCCATCCTTTTTGTAATAAAGAGGGCAAAGGAATTCCAGATTCCAGAGGGCCCATAGGTTGAATAACCTTGTTGATAGCCCTGAGATCTGTTACCATTCTCTATTTACTAGATTTTTTTCTTAACAACAAATACAGGAGAATTCCAAGGGCTGGTAGATTATTCTATATGCCGAGCATCTAATTGCTCTTGTACAAGATGTTCTAAAGCCTGCAACTTTTCCTCAGCTAAAAGCCATTGTTTGATCCATATTGGCTTCTCAGTCAACCATTTAAGAGGCAGGGCTGTTGGTACCTCTGAAGGGGCACCAATTGCTTTGTGTTCTTGTACAACCTGTATGGCCAGTATCTGCCGTTTGTAATATCTTTTAGTATTTTCTTCAGAAATATAGGCTCTAAAAGAAGCAGGAACATTAATTTGGGTATTCCACTGCTGCAATAGGTCATGGCCCCATAAATTCACTGCTATACTGGCTACATATGGCCTTAGTTTTCCTAATTGCCCTTCTGGCTGTATGCATTCAACCCATGTCATGCTTTGTCTTACTCAATAGAGGGTTCCAATTCCTAGGAACTGAACATCTGCCTCGTGAAGAGGCCAAGATTCTGGAGTAATGATACTTACATCCACACCTGTGTCCAGTAAGTCAGTAATAAAAATGTCATTCACATATACTCTTAACTTTGGTCTTTGTTCATTTATAGAAGTCTGCCAAAATACACATAACTCATCCTTCAGGCCGTTATTGCTTTTATCAGCAGGCATGGGGCTTTCTAGTTTTCCTGACAAGGCACATTCTCTACAGTAACTGGAAATGACTGGACCACATTCGCCATGGGGGCCTGTGACAGGCCCCTCATTGCGTTTCCCGATGGTAACGGGTTGCCTTGTCTATATCTTGTTGACTTACACTCATTCGTCCAAAGCCTACCTTTTCCACATCTCCTACCTCAACCTGAAGGCTGAGTCCTTCTATTTCTGTTATTTCTAGAAGAGGCATTATTAGTATTTCTGGAAATCCATTGTCTACTATTCCTTTTCATATGTCCCATTTTGCCACAATTAAAACATTTGTTATTTTGATGCCTTCGTTTACCATTGGAAATTGTTTCGTCTACCCATGCTTCAGTACCATAGTCAAATGTATCAACATTCAGTGTATGCAAGACCCATTCATCCAAGGGTGCTGATCTAATCTTTAATGGACCCAAGATCTTTTTGCACTGCACATTGGCATTCTCATAAGCCATAGACTCAAAAATTATATGTCTTGCTTCTGGGTCAGATATCCCTATTTGTACAGCTTTAGTTAGTCTTTGTAAAAATTCACTAAAGGGTTCTCTCTGACCCTTTTTAACTCTGATATATTATTCCATTCTCTGTCCTGGGTCTTGAACCCTGTCCCAAGCCTTTAAGTCTGCTGTAGTACATATGGATAGGGTGTGTTCATCATAATTGGCTTGTTCCAGAGGGTCAGAAAAGAGCCCTTCACCTAGAATTTGATCTGGGGAAATCTCAATTCCCTTCTCTCTTTCCTGCTGTTCTAAAAGACTAGCCTCTTGCCTGAATAAGCATTTCCAATTCAATTGTGGTCCGCTCTCTAGGACGGCTGAAACCAATTGAATCCAATCGTGGGGAATGACCTTGGTGATGATAGACCATGTTTTCAGTATCTCTTTAATGAAGGAGGAGTGTAGCCCAAAACTCATAACAGCCTGTTTAATTTCCTTGAGATCATTCATATGGACGGGTTCCTATGCATCTTCCTTGATGACCCTAAGGTTTCAGGAACCAGTCACCTTCTCTGTTGTTATTACTGGAAAGGCAGGTAGAGCTTTATGGGAATTATTCCGGAGAGTTTTACTCTCTGATGGAGTTAAAATTTGCCTTTCTACCATTTGCTCCTGTTTATCAGAATTTAGAACTTCCTCAATCTTTTCAAATCTGTTTACCATTGCCTTTCTGTAAGGCCTGAATCTTCTGTCCAGAATTATGCTCCAAAGCTTTCACTGAGGATTTTAAGGTATAAAGTTTGTCCGGTAGAGATAATATCTCATCCTTGGACATAATTTTTATAGCATGAATTGTGCCTTCTTGTATTGAAATTCTGTCCATTAAACTTTCATAGCCTTTTTGATAAAGTCCTATTACTATATTCAGCAGTTTGAATTCACTCAGATAATGTTTCAGCACCTACAGAGACTTAAGTTTATGAGCCAAATCA
Source organism: Alexandromys fortis (assembly GCF_014885135.2). Lineage (NCBI taxonomy): Eukaryota > Metazoa > Chordata > Mammalia > Rodentia > Cricetidae > Alexandromys > Alexandromys fortis. The sequence goes on along the minus strand of NW_026068253.1, from coordinate 794,399 downwards.
GCTGTCCCCTCCTCCAGAGCAGCGAAGCTCTGTTTAATATTAGACTGCACCTTTTCTAAATTTTGCTCAGTTGACAGAGTCATATTAGACAAAGATCTATTCTCCTCCTTGAGAACTTCAAACTCTTTCTTGAGGAGGTTGGTGTCAGTCTGAATTGTTTTTGAAATTACCTCAACTGACTGAAAGTTGTCACTCAAAGCAGTTGTGCCCTTTCTTAAGCATTCAACCTCTGCCCTAAGAATCCTGGATTCCTTCTGTAAGGACTGTATCATTTTTCTAATATCAAACCATATTTTAAAGAAGCCGCCAAAAAAAGCACAATAATAAGCCCCTGGAATATCCAAATCAGTGGGATATCCTCTTGTAAAATCTCTGTCATGGTATAATTTAAAAAGCTGTGAAAATCTTGTATGGCAATGTCCGACATTTTCAAGCAAACCTGTAATTATTTGTATTTAATTGAAAGAAATTTTACCTGTAATGACTGTTGTCTGCCAATAGGTGGCAGGGTGCACCTGAATCCACGTGGCTGAGGATTCAGAACTGGAAAAAAAAATCTAAAATATATACTAAAATCCAGAAGTTAAACTCACAGATCATGTTCTGTGTGAATTATTTAACTACAGGTGGGCGACAGCATAGGTCGGACTCAGCTGCCTGGCAGGAGAGGATGCTGAGTGGTCTCATGCCCTGAGTGGCACTGTTGCTGCTAGGCATGGGCAAATATGCCCGGTGGGTGAGCCCATGGTGGGCTGTGGGGGGGGAGCTGAGGCTAGCTTTCTGAGCTCTGTTCACTTGTTGCTTTTTCCGCAGTGGCGGCAGCGGTGGAGTGGTCGCTTGCTGAGAGCAGCTCTAGGCTGCCTGGAGGGGGGAGTAGGTCCCAGCAGAGAGGTCACCAGCTCCTGGCAGCCACGCAGTGACCAAAGGCTCAGAGGCAGGTAGCCCAAAAGCCGCTCAGGCATCAATTGAAGGCGTAAATCACAAACAATCCCACACCAGTTTGGAATTATGATTATTAGATAGGTTATTTATTTTAAGGGGGAAAACTTACAGATCACCATCCCAGACAACAGCCCTCTGCACAATCAGGAATGGAGCCTACTGGCTGGAAGTGGAGCCAGAAGCCAGAGCATGAGCAAGGGCAGTTGCTGCTTTTTTTTTTTTTTTAAAGAAAGAGAGACCATGCCCCAATGGGCTGGTATCTCAGCAGCTATTGGCTGAAGGAGGGGAAGGAGCTCTAGCAAAAAGTGATTTTCTCAAATGAACGTCATCCTTCTGAACAGACTCTAGCTTCTAAGGTTTTCTAACCTTAAATACTTCTATAATTACATCAAACAGAAACAACAATCTTCACAACTGCTCTGTGCTGGTTGGTGTTCTTCAGCCTATGAATGACCTGTAAAGAACTACATTAAAGAAGTCTAAAGAGTATTATCAAATGGGCTTCATATGTATGACAGGAGCAAAGGTTTCGGATTTATTTTTGCTTTTGCTTTTTCTCCTCCTTTTTAGTATTAAATGAAAATTGTTTTTATATGAGATGCTACCTAGTATGTATTTGAAAAACATGGAAATCTCTCTGAGATTAAGCTGAGAATGATATTAAATGAAGATAATTTTCAACTTTCAATTAACAGCTTAATGTGATAATTAAAAAGAATTAACTAGCTCTAAAAAATTTCTTAACCTTATGAAACAAGTATACACTTTTCCTTGAAAAATAAGATACACAAAGGATGCATATGTCAGCATGAGCAATTTTGAAATATTTTTTAACTACTGTCTTAACCAAGAACTGCAAAAACCCAGATATACTTTAATACAAAATAATTTGAATAGGAACAAAGAAATTACATAAAATATTATATACTGGACTTTATCAAGATTTATAATGCACATAAAAACATAATCCATATTTGCTCCTTTCTTTATTGGCAAGCATCTTTGGAATTAGCTAAAACAGCATCAACAAAATCATTTACTTTTTTATATCATAAAAATCCAATGTTTTAAAATTTGTTTCCTGTCAATTTCACAATATATATATGTATTTAATTGCTTATCTCCAATAAAATATTAAATGTTTACAATACATATCATGTTGAATATGTATTATATCACCCATAAACATATATGTGCATGTATATTTCAGGCATATTCTATATATATTAATTGTCAAAAATAAAAAGTTTTATGTGCCTGCATATAAAGGACATTTATTGATGGGTGCTTGTTCATGGGTAAGCAATGTACATCTGCAAGCAACAGTACTATATTCTAATCTCTAGGAAATTGTAAAGAACAAGACAGGCATGTTTCTTCATGTCTGGAGCTCCACAATTTAGGAAGTAGAAAGAGGCAGGTGGATCCCCTTAGCTAAATGGAAAGTCATTCTAGGTCATTGTGTAAGCATTTGGTTCAATGAGACATCTCTTAAGATTGTAAATTAGATGGTTAGATGTAGACACCCTAGCTTTTGCATTGACCTCCATATGCAGGCATGAGTGTGTGTACCTATACATTCTTGTAAAGCTTTCAAAACACATATCAACATACATACACACACACCTATAGAAACATAATCTTATTTGTATTCATCCTTTTTTTATTCATTCTTGATTTACTCTCTCTTAGGAATGAAACCTAACACTCTACTAAAATTATTACTATTTCTTTATTAATTGTCATTTCTGTCAGCTTTGCTTTGAGGTATGACAAACAGAAGCAAACCAAGCCAATGAGTAATTATTTTCTCTTGTGTGTGCAAGGGTAAAATTCTAGATTAAACTGTGGACTAGACAAGTAGGATTAATTGTGTGACAAAGAGTTTGACTATATTTCTTTGTTTATAATGATAAAAAAAAGTCTACAAATGGAAAATTTGTTTCCTGCTAGACATTTGCAAGGAGACAATATCCGGAAGAGATGTTATCATTTCTTGTTCTGTGAAAAGAGTTTAATTAAAATAAACCTTGTATATTGTCATTCTAGGTAGATATTACTGACGGATATTTTTTATAGTGATACAAATTTCTGTGATAACATCTTCAAATTATTGAAAGCAATACTCTTTTATCAGGTGAGAATTAGGATAAACATAGTAATCAGCACAAATTCAGTTAGACAAAGCCTCTAAGGAGCTTGCTGTAGCTCAACACAACAATTACCAACTTATGCACCTGAAAGTTAGTAGATTCTCCAAATTTTTTGGCTTTATATTTCATGCCAGAACAATGAACAAGTGACACAAGGATGTAGTGTCAGTAGGCAGAGTAAACAGAGATAGATGAAGTATGAGGTTTACGACAATTTCCTATTTTCTCTATGTGAATTAAAAGAAGCAGGTGCCACCTATGACCACTGTTATTAATTACTTATTACTTCAATCAAATCATATTTATAAACAATGGGATCAAAATTTTAAAGACTTGCTAAATCTGCATCAGTTTCTACCCTAGGGTTTTCTTCCTCCAAATCCCTCTATAAAGCATTGTAGAAATTTTGTCCCTACAGGGATAATTTTCCTGCTGTACTGAGACTACTTCCTCTTAAAACTCCAGCAATGGCTCCCCTGTGCCATGTGAGTCAAGATTAACTTCTCAGTTTTATGTTCTTGACCTTCCAGCTTCTGGATTGCAGCATTTTTGTATTATGTCTTAGTGTGTTCTTTTAAAACTTAACAATCAAGACAAACTCATTTCTTTCTCTATTTCTTTTTCATTTTCCTAAGAATTGCCTTTGGGTAAGTTGTTTTCTCACTGATTTAGAATTCATACAAACCTTACTAATATTTACAGTCTGTTTCTAATGCTAATCCCTCTTCCTTATGTTTCCTGAAGATTTATAGCAGATATATACTATTAACTGAAATGTGAATTATCAAAATTCCCTGTCTGCTTCTTGTTGCCTTTTAATTCTCAGTTTCTCAAGTTTCTAACTCTCATTTCCTATTTTCTCTTTATCACTTCTTTATATTTTTGATAATAAATGACAATTAGTTATATGTAGATTATCTTTAAATAATTAATATAAATTTGTGATTTTATGAATACAATTTACCAAAATATATTAGTCAGTTAAAATGCCTAGGTGGTATAATTAAAAAATAAAATTCTAGATTAGACACATTTATCACCCCTGAACCTCAAGAAATATCATGGAAGAGAGGACAGAAAGAATATTGAAGTAAGAATTTGGTGAAACAGTCACCCAGACATGACATGGACATGGAGTTAGGACAGCTATGGCTATCTTCAGAGGGCCTACCCAATACTGTTTTTGTAGCATTCTATTATGAATAGAAATGAGCCTCATGACTCACATCCTCCTTGAGGATCCATGCTGGTTGAAGAAAGCAGACTAATTTTCTTCAGGGATAGAATCACTGCTAAGCCTCCCATGCTCATTCTAGCTGTGTCACTTAAAATCAGTAGGTCAGGAAAATATATATACATAAACACATATACATGCACATATATATGTGCCATTAGATATACATGCACATATGCACACTACACACACACACACACACACACACATACATGCAAAGATTGAGAGAGTGAAAGAGAGAGAAACAAACAGTATATATGTATTTGGACTTGGTAGAATGTTGGAAGCCTCATTTCAACAGGGGTGTGAGAGAGAGTGATGACACTATTGATAAGAATTAAAATGACTGAATAGTTTAAAAGCAATTGAAAATGGCTGGAACACAGTATATACATTTTAAAGGATAAAACAAAACATTGAAATAAATATTTAAAAAGTCTATTCCTAGAGGCACAGTGCATCATGCTCATAAATGAGTATAACAGAGTTAAATTGTAATTTAGTTTCCAATTTCATATTTTATTGAGTAAAACATGAAAGAAGTTTCTTAATCATGTAAACAGTGTAATATGGGTTGATTATGGCTTTAAAGGACATGAAAATTTATAAAATCAGTTATAATATATATCGATTCTACAGAAATAGAGAAAAAAGCCTTTCATGCTGCTCAGATTTGTAATGCCAGTATTGAAGATGCTGTGGCACAAAGATTTTTATTTCAAGGTCATCCTGGACTGTGTAGCCAGTCCATTGGTGGGGTTGGCTGCATGCTCTCAAGCAAAATACACTACACTATATACACACACACATACTACACACTACACACTTGCACAGATTGAGAGAGTGTGAGAGAGAAACAAACAAAGCACAATTCATACAAAAGAAACAGACCAAGAAATATTTTAATAGATTTTGATTGGCATGTGAGGAAGATTATACAAAAGGAACAAATAACAGCTTTTTATTTCTGGAATATATATCAATTTTAGTCAAGAAAAATCTTTTGTTGGCAGATCTCTTTTTGTATATGAAATGTCATGGAACACACACAAAAATGAGATAATAAAGTCCAAAAGAACACAATCAATCTAGTAATCATTTTTAATTTACAATTTACATTCTGAGACAGACTTCACTGAATTTTTGTTTATGTGTTTGGTTAAATAGTTGTACATAAGTTAATTATGTGCAAAATGATTTTTTATCACTGATTTGCTGTTGAAGTTCCACAATTCCCAACTCTCTTCTCCCTTACTCTCTCTCCCTCTTGCTCTTCTTGGGTAGAAAAAGGAAGAAAGTATTTATTTTTGACTTATACTTAAATGTCTCTTTTAGTCTCTGAAGGAAATAAGGAAAGGAACTCAAACAGGGCCTAAACCTGGAGGCAGGAGCTGATGCTTAGTTTACTGAGAAGTGCAACTTATCAGTTTGCTCCTCATGTCTTGCTCACTCTTTTTCCCCTCAGAACTAAGGCCAGAAGTTTAAGGTTAGCAACAATCATTATGGTCCAGTCTCTTCCCCATCAAATTTAATTTAAGAAAAATTCCTATAGGTGGTGTAGGAGGTTCCTTTGTTCATGTGTTGTTTTCATTGGTTAATGAATAAAGAAACTGCTTTGGGCCTGATAATGTAGAACTTAGAAAGGTGGAGAAAACAGAACTGAATGCTGAGAGGAGGAATAAGAGCTGAGTCAGATAGAAGCCATGGATCCTCTGCCAGAGAGGGATGCTGTTTAGAATCTCTGGGAAGCCACTGCCACCTGAATGTACACAGATTAATGGAGATGGGTTAAACTTTCTGTAGGAGTTAGCCATTAAGAAGTTAGAGCTAATGGCCAAGCAGTGTTTTAATTAAGACAGTTTCTGTGTGGTTATTTAGGATGTAAGCTACTCGGGTGGCCAGGACAAACAAGGATCCCCCTCCTTGCAACATGTCTACTTGTCTATAGCCTGATATTATTTCCTCTCAAGTGACTTCAGTTTGTACCAAGTTGACATAAAATTTTTCAGCACATTTGATCCTTTGTCAAGCTGACACACAAGAAAGACACTATTGAAATACAACCTTTTCTTTCTTCTTCATCCACAAGAGAGAACATTAATGTGAATATTTGAAACAAGCTGTGTTTGCTGCAGAGAGCAGAGCTGGAGATGTGCCCTAAGTTTCTTGAAGGAGCCCAATATATCTTGTGTGAGTTTCAGTTACCAATCATTGGATCCCTCTCACTTTGACTGACCCCTTGGCCCTGAGATCAGCTGAGCCCTATGTTCTGGCATGAGCTGTCAGGCCTCCTTAGCCTTATTCCCCAGGGAAATGTGAGTGTGCTATCTACCTGTTCTGCAGCCCCATGACATAAGACAACCAGACACAATTGAGAGTCAAGTCAAAGCAGAAACTCAGTTTAATATTTTGAGCATCAGCTTATATAGGTTAAGTGACATCATGTGATATGGAGGTACCTCCAGCCAAAGAGAGACAACCAAGTCCTCCCTTTGGCTGGAGAAACTTCTACCTAGATTTCGCTGTCTCATCCCCACTCAGTAACTTGGAGACTATCCTTCAAACTCAAGCCACGCTTTGTTGAAATAGGAGCGGCGGCAGGGCTGCGTCCCCAACACCCCGGCCGCTTGGCTAGCTCATGCCCGAAATAACAACACACAAACTGTATTCATTTAAGAACTGCTTGGCCCATGAACTCTAGCCCTTACAGGCTAATTCTCGTGCCTGGACTAGCCCATTTCTAATGATGTGTGTAAGCACCCCAAGGTGCGCCTACCGGGAAGATTCTAGCCTCTGTCCATGCTGTCCGGGAGCAGAGCAGAGTCTCTCCAGGAGAGCTGAGCAGATTCTGACCTCACTTCCTCTTCCTCCTATTCATTCCTCCCACTTATCTTTTAACCTATCAGGGCCAAGGAGTTCCTTTATTGCTTAACCAATGAAATCAACAGATTGATATATGACACTCCCACATCAATGCTTCTCTCTGTTCCACAGGTTTTGAGGTACAGGTCCTGAGATAATTTTGGCCCAACAGAATTAATTTTGTAAAATGTATACATTATTTTTCAAAAAAATTCTAAAGAACTAGATATTATAACAAACCAACATTAAAGTTTATATATTTTATTGTTGAATTTATGTAATTATAATAGAAATACTTTACCTCCACAATTCTTTATTTCCCTTTAGCCCCTAATCGATCCCAACTATTAGAACTCTTCCATGCCCTTCACTCTACCTAGTATTTTTGATGTAGTATAAAACATGTTATTGATTTATTTTCTTGAGTATAATACACATGTCTTGGGAAAATGAATTTAAAACTTGCATCAAAAATAAAACTCTATGAGTTTTGGATATGATCTATAGCAAAATTATCCTGTTTCCTGAGTATGAGAAATCACATTATTTTTTGCAATTTAAGCACTGAAAATTTTACAAAAGATATTATATTTCATAAAGTTTATTATATGTCATAGATATGAATGCAAATGTATACAAAGTATAAAAAAGATTAAATTCTGAGCATTATATTGCATTTTATCTCAATACCTACAAATAACATATACATATTAGTGACAAAAGTTAAAGATATGTACCCCTCTATAGCTACTGAGTAAAATTTTACTCTAACCATAAGTGATACATTGTTTCAGAAAAAAAATGTAGCAAAATATGAATCTGCCACTTTAGCAGAGTAACAAAAGCCCCTGATTTTCAAGATCAAGTTTCTGCTCAAAATGAACATTTTTCATGTTTGCCTTTCTATGCACTTTTGAAAAGCAGCCAATGGCATAAGCAGAAATGTTAATATTTCAAGAGAACAGCTGCTGTCAGGCTATTTCTGGATTAGCTGCTTGTTGGAAGATTAAATCTTGAATTTTGTTATAAAGATTGCATTTTCTCTTAGAACTATCTGTTCCATCCCTGAAACTCAGAAAGTTTGAGTAAGTGAGATGAAATTGTGACAAACAATCTCATCTTGTTATTTTGTTGAACTTAAACAACCCTTTAGGTTTTTTTTTTTTTTTTTGCTATTTGTACCTCTATTAACAGCAAATTAATATGTTGCCTTATTCTGGAAGTCATAACTATATATAATTTGCAGAAAATAAAAAATGTCAACATTGAAATAATGGAGTGGGGGGAGCCTCCATTCTTATTGCTATTACTGAATTCTGACATATTTTGTGTATATATTATTCAAACATACTTTATAGTCAATGAAAATTAAATTTTCTTAAATCTCCCCAAAAATAGATTTGAGAAGCTTAGAGAGAACCACCAAATAACAACAGAAATAAAGAAAAAGTAACTGCATTGCTATCACCAGCTATCCCTGTATTATGTCAACTCTAATATGTCTTTTTGTTTATAAGTGGATGCAAGGGTTTCTATTGGTTCTAAAATTATTTCATGTATTATTTTTTCTTCAAGTAAACTGTTTCTATTTATTTGCATATTAGCTCACAAAATATTAGCTGACATTTTAATATGTTCTTTAGCCATTTGCCAAGTGTCCTAAGTGTTCTACAAGAAGAGAAGATATGAAACTTTTTCTGTGCTTCTTTAATGTGTCACTTAATCGGAAGTGAAACTTCATAAAAATAAATAAATAAAATATGTAATTATCTATTCAATGACAGCTGGCTCCAGCATCAGGGAAAGCACTCTTTAAGCATGTTAATATCATTAGATACCCAGAACAACTCTATGAAGAACAGTTGACTTCTGTATTGTGTCAGCTCAGTGAAGTGTCACAGATCTCCTATGAAAAGGATCCAGGCTTCAGCTCCCCAAATCATAGATTGCCCAGGGATCCTGCAGTCACATGTAACTTTAATACTCTTTTTTTTTTGAGGGTATAAAAAACTTAAAATATGTTATTAGTATGCTATTTAGTGGGGTCCATTTTACATTTTCAGACCTGTTTCATATATTTTTTTTCTTCCCTTCCCAACCTCTATGCCTCTATCTTCTGTTGAACATTATTTTTTTTTTAAATAATTATTTGGAAATTTTAGTATCACTTTAATCAACTACCTCACAGAAATTGTTAAAGGATAAACCTGAACACCAATAAAAACATAGTAAAACAACTCTATCATTGATAGAAAGAGATTGAGACAGACTTGTTCATATGGGAGTTGGCAAGAAATTCGGCACAGTGACTAAAGGGCAAGACTTGAATGTTCCAGGCTGCAAACACAGTGACCTGTGTATTACAACTAGGCCTTGTCTAAAGGTACTATCACCTCCTGAGGTATTGCCATAAGAATGAATATGAGCTCCCAAAGACTTAAATGTAGGAAATCATTTCAGATTCAGAGTATAACTAGTATTAAATCAAGAATTATGAGTAGCTCTATATGTTTTCTAAACACATATATTCAAGAGAAAGTATTGAATTAAATACATATCTTAGTTGAACACATCTAATTTTAGTGTAGAAATATTCTGATTTTGGTTTTGCCTCTTATGGGCTATTTTGGCCTCTGGGGAATAATTTTCCCAGAGGTATTTTCCTGCAGTAATATTGTTGTTCAACTAACCCAGTTCCACCAGGAATGTTCCTCTGTATTAGCATACAGCATAGTAACTGCCGCACTGAGAGACTGGCAGCCAAGGGCAAAAAGAGTGTGAGGGAATGACGGGACAGACTGGACTGTCTCCAAAAGAGCTCTGCGAGGAACATTTATATTACCTTCAAATCTACTTGAAAGTCCAGCTCTGCTTTGCTCTGTGTGTCTGTCTCCTTCCCAATTCTTATGTTGAAATCCTGATTCCAAAACCTGGTGGTGGTGGCACGTGCCTTTAATCCCAGCACTCAGAAGGCAGAGGCAGGCAGATCTCTATGAGTTCAAGGCCAGCCTGGTCTACAAGAGCGAGTTCCAGTACGGCAGGATAGGCTCCAAAGCTAAGACAAAGAAACCCTGGGGGAGGAGGGAATCAAAACTCATATTAAAGAAAGTGGAATGTAAAAAAAAAAAAAAAAACGAAAAAGAAAATGCAGTGTCTCAAAACAAAATAAATAAATGTTTAGTAATTTTAATATGTTTATTTAAAATAATAGTATTGATTACAATTATCAGACAATTAAACAAGTCACATAATTATTAAGATTATTTTTAAAAAATGAACTAACTTTGTAGTTTTGGAATTCTTGTTATTTCTGTAAGATAACAATTTTCTTTGGAAAGGCAGCTTCTTGAAAGTTTCCCATGTTCAGACAACTAGATGCAATCCACACTGCTAAAGTAGTTGTGAAAAAAAAAAGATATGACTCTGGGTAGGAGATTTTAGAAAATATTTAGTCAGGGAATGAGCATGAATACAATCAAAAACATTTAGTCAGGGAGTGAGCATGAATACAATCAAAATGTGTTTTATATGTGTAATAAATTCTAAAGGAACAATTTTATTTTTATTTTAAATTGTATTAATTTCTAGTAAAATGGTTATAAGGCACAATTACTAAACTTATTAAAACTTTCAGTACTGAACAATTCCCTATATATAAATAAAGTCTGTAAACTAAAAAAAGGAATGTTCAATATAGTTTATAAATACAGGAAATATGTTGTGATTAGAAAAACAATAGCGTTATCTAAAAGGATTTCAGCAATTCAAATAGGTTCATGTGGACACACAAGCATAATGATGGATGCAGCTGATCAAGTTTAATGAAGGAAAAAATGATGCTTGACCAGAGATCAAAATTGGAACATAGACATATCTTGGCAAGCATACACTATAAATAAATAAATTATAGTGTGTAATCTAATATGATTACAACAAGAAGGTATACAGGCAGAAATGATAAGTGGATTATAATCCAACAATGATCAATCACCATTAGGTTTCATGTTACTCACCAGGGTCAATAAGGAGAAAATAACTTACTAAAGTTTTTGACAGTACTGTTTTCCTCAGTTTCTCACATTATCACTCTTAAATATTCAGTGATAATAATCCAATAAATAAAATCCAAAGACATTACAACACTAGACATTGTTAAGTGCTGGTATGATTATGCTCAAGTTTAATGGAATATATTTATTTATATCATGGGTTAGAATATTTATCATGAATTCAAAATATACAATAAATATTTTCCCAAGTTATAACATGATGTTTTTTCCCCAAGTGAGGGTATAAAAATAGGTTGAAAAAATTGCATTCCTCTTATTTTATTTTAAAATCAAAAGAACATTTAAGAAAAATTAGTAAAGTATTCAAAATCAGCAGTTAAAAATATGAATGATTATATCTGTAAGTCTTAAGTTTTGGTCTCTGGCCTCCATGTTTGGAGGCCCCGTTCCTGTGCCTGCCAAGCCTTGACCCCCTCCTCTATTTAAACTGCTTCCCAGGAAAGTTCCCATGTATATTTTTAATTTGGTGTGTTGTAATTTGGCTTGATTGGAATTTTTAATCGGCAGAGAGCCCGCGTTAGAAAAATTCCTAACAATTTCTGGTGATCTTTCCTTCTACTTACATTTTTATTAAATGTCCGAAATGAGAATGCAGTACTCTTTTGTAATTTGCACTCATGTCTGGATACCTTGTATCTACTTCTCATTACAATCATGTAAATGAATCTGCTTTTTCAAGAAAGGAATTCATAGCTTTTGGTGTAAGATTCAAAAGCCAAGAGTCTTTATTGAAAGTTAACTTGGGTCTCGCTATCCTTCAGAATTGGCACCAGGAATGACAACAGCAGCAGCAGCAGCAAGAGGAGCAGCAATGATGATAACATCAAAAGGAATAACACAGGAGAGACCCCAACAAGGAAAAAGAGAGGATTTGTGTAAGTAGGGAGACGGGTTTGGGGAAGTCCAAGCTTCTGTTCTTGTGCTTGATTCTGCTCAGTTGGGTGAAGGGAACACCAGATTTCTAGGCTTGAAATTAGATGATCCCTGTGATATAAGGAGATTTCCAGGCCTGAGGGGAATTCAGTGTCTCTGGGCAACAGTGGATGGTTTTGCTTTGTCAAAGTCAGAGATGGCTCTGATTATGGGGCCAAACTGTGTTTATTTTTTTGATTCTTTTGTCTTTTTGAAACTAATTTTGGAACCAGGACAATTATCTTTAGTATGCTCTGAAACTACATGTGTAATGCGCTCTTTTGGTCCTAGGACTTTACTCTGGCTCTAGGTTCAGAGACAAAGTCTCTCTTGTATATATTTTGGTACACATGTTTGTCCCCTCTCATACATAATAAATAAACAAATAAACTAATGAATAAAAAATAAAAGTAAGTACAAAATCCTGTTTAAAAAGTGAAAGAAACCAGAGCTAAATGAATATAAATTTAAAAAACTGACAAACACATACAATCTCAAAACATCTGAAGTGATGGAGGATTGAAAGTCCAGGTTTAGCCTTAGTTACATAATGAGAATCCATGTACAGTATTAACTGACACCGTTTTTCAAAGACTAAAATGGGAAAATCATAATTAAAACATTATTCCACAATGTTTAAAATATTTTAAATTCTCTTCCTTGGCAAAAGTGTATTATCCACCAGACTTTGAAATAATGCAAGTTTCAACATTTCCTAGTGCCCACCATGTACTTTTTTTACCATGTAGACAAACAACCAAAATCATCTCATTGCCATCTATTTCTATATATCAAAATGATGTCTCTCAGCTTACTTAAAATATCATTCACACTACCAGTAACACAATACATTATTTTATCATTTTTTATCTAGTATCTTGATGTTTTCATAAATTTGTTGCATGAAGACTTGTGCCACAGTTTTAGACTAAGCTCTATGACATCACAACAGCCTTAATCCAGGGTGCAGCAACAACTTTCAGAGTCACATATAAGATGTACTAATTGTCAAACATTTATGTTATGATTAATACAGTAGCAAAATTACAGTTATGAAGGAGTAAGAAAATAATTTTATGGTGCATCACCACAACATGAGAAACTATATAAAGGGTCACAGCATGAATGCTGAAAATCATTGATCTAGAAAATTCTTGTGATTCATGAAATATTTAGGTCTTCCTTCTTTTCCTTTATTCCTTCCCTTTTTCTTCTTCCCTTCCTCCTTCCCTCCCATCTTCCCTTCCTCCTTCCCTCCCCCTCTCCGTGTTCCTTCCTTCTTCCTTTTTTCTTCATTTCTTCCTACCTCTCTTTCTTCCTTCCCTCCTTTCTTTCTTTCTTTCTTTCTTTCTTTCTTTCTTTCTTTCTTTCTTTCTTTCGATAATCCTTTTGTACACTGTGTGAGGATGTACCTATTTTTTTCCTTATTTGCTTTAGATACCTTTTGATTGTTTTATTAAGAGCTGAACATACAATATCTAGGTAAAAAAGAGAGGTGGTACTTCTAGGCAGGGATAAGAACTCTGAAAGAATCTGTGACTGGAGATTTGCCATTCAGATGCAGCGAAATTCAAATATATGGTGCTGAATAAATATAAGAAGACAAGTGGCAAATCATAGATTAATATAAACAGGGTAATTTTAGTTTTAAGAGCCAGTTGGAAAGAAGCCTTTTCTAAGGACAAGTTTTTATAACTAATAAAAATGTAGCATTATTCAAGAGCTAGTGACATAAAGACCTACTATATTTATTATCTCTTTTCTCATACAACATATTCTGAATACAGTTTCCCTCTTTGGATGTGTCCACGTTCTCATCCACACTTTCCCTCTCACTGCAGTGTCCTTCGGAAGTTCAGGATGTCAACTGAATAACCCATAACAAGTTACATACAATAAGGCTGGGCATACCAAGAACACACTTTTAATCCCAGTCCTCAGGAAGGAGAGGCAGGAGGATCTCTGTGAGTTCCAGGCATACTTGATGTATAAAGGAAGTTTCAGGACAGTCAGAGTTATAAGATGAAGAATACCACAAAAGCAAAAATAAAAGTAAAAAGACTGGGTAAAAACCCTTATATTAGAGCTGATCAAGGCAACCCTGTAAGAGTAGGAGCTTTTGCATAGACCCATGCAGACCCTTTTGTTGTCACAATCTTTAGAATGGACCTGTATGAATTCTGCTTAGTTGATTTTGGGGCCACATTCTCTGGGTCCTTGACTCATCTGACTTCTTCAGTCTTTCCTACATAGCTCTTAAAGCTAAGACCCATAATCTAAAAGATAAGAATTAGAATACATTGTTCTTTACATCAAAAACCAGAGTCAGAATTTATAAATAATAATTCGAGAAGGAATATTCATCTTATAATAAGGGTGCCAGACCTGAGGAATTGCCTAGATAATATATTTATACCTTACTAACATTTTAATTCACATTTACAATAAAAAAAAAACTTTTCTGATTAAAGGTATTTTCAATCCAAGCACAGTGGCACACATTTAATCTCAGTACTCTGGAGGAAGAGACATGTGGCTATCTGTGAGTTAAAGTCTAGAATTGTCTACATAACCAGCCCCAGGCAAGCAAAGGCTACATAGTGAGACCTTGTTTCATAAAAATAAAGATAATGTCATTAAAATGGTGGCATCTTAGAAGTAAAAGAACTATGATGAGTATGTTTGTTATCTGAAGACAATTTATTCTGAAGATCAACTTTTCTTTCATTTACATATACACATCCTCTGCTGAAGAAAAAAGAAATATAAATTTTGATAGAAATCCAGCATACCTCAAATCTACTGCATATATTTTATACCTTAATTTTAATTTTGGTTAAGCCAGACATAGTGTCCTTTCAGTAAATTATTTACATTTTCCAATTAGCATAGTGTTCTTCAGTGTATATAAGAGGCGATGTTATAAGTGACACATAATACTCACATTAAAGTATGTTATAGGGAGATGTAATGAGCTGTAAAAGAGATGTTTGGCACTGTAATAGATTTGATAATTGTAAAGAAAAAAGTAAGTGAATCTACCACAGTGTTATTGAAAATATTGACTATATTTTTCCAAGAAAAAATTGACTGTCAGAATATTGACTCTTCAAAAACTGAGAACCATATGTGACAGCAGTAATGTAGTTTGTTGCATTGGCATTAAGGAATTATAGTTACATTTGTATTTAGTTAAGATATATAGTTGAGAACCATTAATTTTATCATTTAACATAGACTTAAAGTGAAGAAATTGTGATTATATTGCAGAGAATAGGTTTTCTTTTTTAAGTAGCATAAACAATATTATTGAGCCTAAATGTTTCTTGCAGTGATGTGGCAGTTTTTGCTTTGCAGCTATCTTCTTTGTATTTAATTTTCATATAAATTAAATTATACTGTTATTATTTATATAGAATAGAAAACACACAACATTATTAAGCAGTGTGTTACTGTGTTCAATATCTCTATTTCACTAAGAACTTTAATTTTAGAGAAAGAAAGCTGTAGAATTTTATATTTGAAGTTAGGATAATGTATGTAAAAAAGGGCAAATTTTTTATTTTTAAAGCAAATTTCAAATTACATTTGCTTACATAAAGTCAAGAAAATAGTTTTTATTTTTAACTTGATAAGAGGTTTAGAGAATTCCCAATCTCAATGATCTGGTATGTTATTAAAATATTTATTTTGATTTATGTCTGTTTTCACAATTAGATCATCAAAATACTATTTTTTATTTATTTTTAGATATAAATGTAAAGGGAATAATTTGAATGAGTTGTGGGAAAAATGTGCTCAAGTGAATGAACTTGTTTTCAAACAAGAAGGTTTGAATGTAATCAGGCAAAGCAGAAAATTGTAGTATTTTGTAAATAAAACTCTTATAATGATGAACATGGAGAAAAGCATACGAATAATATTCATATACACATAAATGCATATATACATAAATTTCTATAGCCTTGTTTAAGACATCAATGCCAAGTGATAATTTCTGGCAACCTGTCTGCGATATTGATTAGGGAATCAGGTGTGCTATCTTTACTTTTTCTCCTGTCCTCCAATTTCAACAGCACAGACCTTTCCAGAGTACTTAATGTGACCAATGTTTCTCATCTGTCCCCATAACCCAGTATCTAAAAATGTTACCCAGGACCTACAGTAGTCACACCTGACAGGAAGAGAAAAACATTGCGTGCCAGAAAACTGACAGTCACCACACTCTACTAAAAAACAAAGAAAGCAGAAAAAGCAAGAAAAAAGTACCCTACCAACAATGACAAGATCAAATATTAGCACATAGTTTTATGATCATTGTAGATCCAATTGCATAGATGCTAGAGAAATTGACTCTCCCCAAACCTCACCTTCTCTCCCACCACCCCACCCTGACCCCAGTGCTTATAACTTTTGCCTGGTGATCTTGTCTGTTTCCAATTTCCAGGAGGATCTATATATGTTTTTCTTTGTGTTCACCTTATTACTTAGGTTCTCTAGGATCGTGAACTATAGTCTCAATGTCTTTTGTTTATGGCAAGAATCCACTAATGAGTGAGTACATACCATATTCATCTTTTTGGGTATGGATTATCTCACTCAGGATAGTGTTTTCTATCTCCATCCATTTGCATGCAAATTTCAAGATGTCTTTTTTTCCCCCCCACTGACCTATGTAAAAGAAATATTACTAGAACTCAAGGCAGACATCAAACCACACACACTAGTAATAGGAGACTTCAATACACCTCTTTCTCCAATGGACAGGTCAATCAGACAGAAACCTAATAGAGAATTAAGAGAATTATTGGCAATAATGAAGCAAATGGACTTAACAGACATCTATAGAACATATAGTACCATATAACAAAGCTAAACCAAGACTAGGTGAACGATCTAAATAGACATGTTAGTTGCAAAGAACTAGAAACTATTATCAAAAATCTCCCTTTCAAAAAAAGCCCAGGACCAGATAGTTTCAATGCAGAATTCTACCAGAACATCCAAGAAGAGCTAATACCTATACTCCTTAATGTATTTCACAATATAGAAACAGAAGAGTCATTGCCAAAT
>NW_026068253.1:772390-773397 GCF_014885135.2 Alexandromys fortis | reverse complement strand
CTCTGCCCCCCCCCCCAGTGCTGGGATTAAAGGCGTGTGCCACCATCGCCCGGCCTCTTTCTTTCTTTCTTTCTTTCTTTCTTTCTTTCTTTCTTTCTTTCTTTCTTTCTTTCTTTCGTTTTCAAAGCAGGATTTATCAGTAGCTATGGATCCTGTCCTGCAACACACTATATAGACCCAGCTGACCTTCAACTCATAAAGAGCCACTTGCTTCTGCATCCCAAGTGCTGGGATTAAAGGAGTATGCCTAGACTTTTTTACTTTTTTCAAAACAACAAAAAAACTTGATTCTAATTTCGTTTTTTAGCTTTTTTTCCTGACTATTATCTATTACAATTTTTAACCAAAAATTAAACAAAAGCAAAAACCCATAATCCATGGTTTGGGAATATGGGCATTGATTTCTAGGCTACTTCCTGCTTATTGTGGGCACTGATAATCTCATGGGGACACAGAAAAAAGTTGATTTTGGTTAAGTCCTTACTGGAGTATTCTGTGAGGCTGGATCATTTCAGTTTGCAGTCTTGAAGCTGTTTTTGATGTAGAACTCAGATGAAACTGCAAAAAAAAATGTACTCTGAAATGTTTGATTATCTGGGTCATATTTTCCCATTGAAGATATTTCAGGGGGTCTTTCTTGATCAAACCTTAGTTTTCTAATCTCGGACTTTGACATCCTGTAGGAATAAAAGCAAAACCTCTTCTCCAAAGTTAGGTAAGTTTGGACTTAAATTTTGAAGTCAAGGCATTTTGATCAAACTATTTTTCCTAATACAAATGAATCCATGGCTTCTTATTTTCTTTGGAAATAAAAGCAAAATCTCTGCTCTGAAGTATTATATGTTTTAACTTGACTTTTGAAGATAAAATATTTTCAAAATATATAAATTGGATTATATATTGGTGGTGGCTTGCTTTTAATCCCAGCACTTATTATTATTGTTGTTATTATTTTATTACTTAAAAAGTACCAATCCAAGTTCCCACTCTCTCCCCTTCTCTCATTC
>NW_026068253.1:762098-766372 GCF_014885135.2 Alexandromys fortis | reverse complement strand
GAACTATAGGCTCAATGTCATTTATTTATGTCTAGTATCCACTTATGTGTGAGTACATGCCATATTCATTTGGGGAGGGGGGTCTGGGTTACCTCACTCAGGAAAGTGTTTTCTAATTCCATAAATTTGCATGCAAAATTCAAGATGTAATTTTTTTAACCAATGATTAGTACTCTAATGTGTAGATGTCCCACAATTTTATTGATTCTTTAGTTGAGGGGCATCTAGGTTGTTTCTAGCATCTGATTATTACAAATGATGCTGCTATGAACATAACTGAACAAATGCTTTTGTATTACGATGGAGCATCTTTTGGGTATATTACCAAGAGTGGTATTGCTGGATTCTGAGATAGGTTGATTCCCAGTTTTCTGAGAAACTGCCACAATGCTTTCCAAAGTGGTTGCACAGGTTTGCATTCCCATGAGCAATGGATGAGTGTTACCCTTGCTGCACATCCTCTCCAGCATAAGCTATCATTGGTGTTTTTGATCTTAGCCATTCTGACAAGAGTAAGATGGTATCTCAGAGTTGTTTGAATTTGCATTTCCATGATAGCCAAGGAAGTTGAACATGTCCTTCAGTATCTTTTGGCCATTTGAAATTCTTCAGTTAAGATTTCTCTGTTTAGTTCAGTAAGCCACTGTTTAATTGGGTTATTTAAAATTTTAATGTCTACTTTTTTGAATTCTTTATATATTTTGGAGATCAGTCCTTTGTCTGATGTGGAGTTGGTGAATATTTTATCCAGTTCAGTAGGCTGCCCTTTTGTATTATTGACTATGTCCTTTGCTCTACAGAAGCTTCTCAGTTTCAGGAGGTCCCATTTATTTATTGTTGCATTTATTGTCTGTGGCACTGGGGTTATATTTAAGAATTCCTCATCTATGCCTATGCATTGAAGGTTACTTCCCACTATCAGGTTCAGTGTGGTTGGAGTTATAGCGAGGTCTTTAATTATTTGGACTTGAGTTTTGTTTATTGTGACAGATATAAATCTATTTTTATTCTTCTACAGTTGACATCCAGTTATGCTAGCACCATTTGTTGAAGATGCTTTCTTTTTTCACTGTATAATTTTTGCTTCTTTGTCAAAAATCCAGTGTTTGTAAATGTGTGGATTAATATTGGGGTCTTCAATTTGATTTCATCGGTCAACATCAGTGTTTTTATGCCAATACCAATCTGTTTTCATTACTGTAGCTCTGTAATAGAACTTGTTGTCATGGATGGTAATGTCTTTGGCAGTTCCATCATTATACAGGATTGTTTTGGCTTTTTTTTTTGTTTGCTTTTCCATATGAAGTTGATTATTGTTCTTTCAATGGCTGTGAAGAATTGTGGTGGGATTTTGATGGGGATTGCACTGAATGTATGGATTGTTTTTGGTAAGATTGCCATTTTTACTATGTTGATCCTTCCTATCCAAGAACATGGGAGATCTTTCCATTTTCTGGTATCTTCTTCAATTTCTTTCTTCAAAGACTTACAGCTCTTGTCAAATAGATCTTTCACATCCTTTGTTGGTCTTACC
Organism: Alexandromys fortis; assembly: GCF_014885135.2. Lineage (NCBI taxonomy): Eukaryota > Metazoa > Chordata > Mammalia > Rodentia > Cricetidae > Alexandromys > Alexandromys fortis. The sequence goes on along the minus strand of NW_026068253.1, from coordinate 764,838 downwards.
ACAAGATATTTTATGTGATTTGTGGCTATTGTGAAAGGTGATGTTTCTCTGATTTCCCACTCAGCTTCTTTATTCTTTGTGTATAAGAGGGTTGCTGATTTTTTTTTTAAGTTGATCTTGTATTCTGACACTTTACTGTAGTTATTTACCAGCTGTAGGAGTTCTCTGGTAGAGTCTTTGGGGTCACATGTATGCACTCTAATATCATCTGCAAATAACGAATGTTTGAATTCTTCCTTTCCAATTTGAACCTTTTAATCTCCTTATGTTGTCTTATTGCTATTCCTAAAACTTCAAGAACTATGTTGAAGAGATATGAAGAGAGCAGACAGCCTTGTCTTGTTCCTGATTTTAGAGAAATCACCTTAAGAATCTCTCCATTTAATTTGATGTTAGCTGTCAGCTTGGTACATATTGCTTTTATTATATATAATATGACCCTTGTATCACTAATCTTTCCAAGACCTTTATCCTGAAGGTGTAGTGAATTCTGTCAAATTTTTTTTCACTTTATTTATATGATGGATTACATTGATAGATTTTTGTGTGTTAATTTTTTGTATGCATCTCTAGGATGAAGTTTGCTTGATCATGATGGATGTTTTTGTTTTGTTTTGTTTTGTCTTTTTTTGATGTGTACTTAGGTTTAATTTGCCAGTGTTTTATTGAGAATTTTTTCATCAATGTTCATGGCTTGTAATTCTTCTTCATGGTTGAGTCTTTGTGCAGTTTTGGAATTAGGGTAACTATAGCTTCATAAAAAGAGTTTGGCAATGAGCCTTCTGTTTCTATCATGTGGAACACTTTGTGGAGAAGTATAGGTATTAGCTCTTCTTGAAAGTTCTGGTAGAATTCAGCACTAAAACTATCTGGCCCTGGGCTTTTTTTGGGGGGGGAGAGGGGTTGATGACAGCTTCTATCTCCTCACAGCTTATAGGTCTATTTAAATTGCTTACCTGGTCTTGATGTAATGTTGGTATATAGCATCTAACAAAAAAAAATTGTCCATTTCATTTACATTTTCCAATTTTGTGGAGTACAGACTTTTGTAGTAGGACCTAATGATTCTCTGAATTTCCTCCATGTCCATTGTTATGTCCCCCTTTTCATTTTTGATTTTGTTAATTTGTATGTTTTTTCTTTGCCTTTTGATTAGTTTGGATAAGGATTTGTCAATCATGTTGATTTTCTCAAAGATCCAGCTCTTTTTTACATAGATTCTTTGTATGGTGTCTGTGTTTCTATTTTGTTTATTTCAGCCCTCAATTTGATGATTTCCTGTCTTCTACTCCGCCTGGGTGAATCGTTTCCCCCCCCCTCCCCGAGAGCTTTCAGGCATGCTGTTAGGTTACTGACGTGAGCTTTCTCTGTTTTCTTTATGTGAGTACTTAGTGTTATGAACTCTTAGCACTGCTTTCATAGTTTCCCATAGGTTTGTATATGTTGTGCCTTCATTTTCATTGAATTCAAGAAAGGTTTTAATTATTTCTTTATTTCTTCCTTGACCCAGGGGTGGTTCAGTAGTTGAATGTTCAGTTTGCATAACTTTGTATGCATTTATGGAGTAGTATTGTTGTTAAATTCTAGCTTTAGTCCATGGTGATCTGATAAGACACAGTGGATTACTCCCCTTTTTTTATCTGTGGATGTTTGATTTGTTACTGAGAATTTTATCAATTTTAAAGAAGGTTCCATGAGGTGCTTCAAAGAAGATATATTCTTTTTTGTTTGGGTTGAATGTTATATAGATACCTGTTAAGTCCATTTGAATCATTACATTTGTTCTCTTATTTCTCTGTTACGTTTCTATCTGTTTGACCTGTCCATTGGTGAGAGACGAGTGTTGAGATCTCCTACTATCAGTGTGTGGGGTTTGATGTGTGATTTAAGTTTTAGTAATATGTCTTTAACATATGTTAGTGGTCTTGTATTAGGAGCATAGATATTTAGAATTGAGATGTCATCTTGGTGAATTGTTCCTGTTATGAGTATAAATTGTTCTTCTACATCTCTTCTGCTTGATTTCAATTTGAAATCAATTTTGTTAGATATTAGGATATCCCTGCTTGTTTCTTAGGACCATTTGATTGGAAAACCTTTTCTCAACACTTTATTCTGATTTAGTGTCTGTCTTTGAGGTTGAAGTGTGTTTCTTGTAAACAACAGATGTTGGATTCGGTTTTCTTATCCATTTTCTTAGCCTGTGTTTTTTATAGGTGAATTGAGTCCATTGATATTAAGCCATATTAATGACCAATGGTCGTTAACTCTGCTTATCTTTCAGTAGGAGTGGTAGTAGTGCTTGTTTCCCATCTTGGGTTATGCTTGTGGGGGGGGTTATCAGATGTCTGTGTTATTGTTGGTGTAGTTAGCTTATTTGGGTTGAGGTTTCCCTTAGTACTTTCTGTAAGGCTGAGTTCATGATACGTATTGTTTAAATCTTTTTTTTTTTTTTTGTCATTGAATATCTTGTTTTCTCCATCAATGATGAATGAAAGCTTTGCTGGGTATAGTAGTCTGCGCTTTCATCCATGGTCTCTTAGTGTCTGCAGCACATCTATCCAGGACCTTTGGGTTTCATGGTTTCCATTGAGAAGTCAGTTGTAATTCTGATGTGTTTACCTTCATATGTTACTTGATCTTTTTCCTATGCAGTTTTTAATATTCTTTCATTGTTCTGTATGTTTTGTATTTTGATTATTATATGGTGAGGGGATTTTTTAAATTCAGTCCATTAGGT
>NW_026068253.1:747426-761413 GCF_014885135.2 Alexandromys fortis | reverse complement strand
TGCCATTGTCCTTGGCTTCTCATCAGCCCTCATTGTTTGGGTCTCCATCATATTTATAAAGTTACATTTAAAGTCATTTTCTTCTACATCTTTTGGGTTAGGGTGATTAATTCTTCCTGTTGTGTGTCGTCTGTGTTCTGGTGTTACCATGTTGTTTTATATGATGTTGGAAGAATTCTTGCATTGGTGCCTACCCATCTCTTCCTTCAAATGGGGCCATAAGTGTCTTGGCTTTTTGGTCCAATCCTTGCAGTGGCTGTCTCAGGTCCATTCAGTATAAGAATGTGCTCTTAGGTCCACTCAGTATTGGCACAAGCTGTGTTTCATAGGGTTTCACGGAGCTCACAGGTGATGTTGGGTTGGGGGCGAGGTAAATTGAGCACTAGCCAGCAAGCTCCAGCAGCTATAAATGCTAAGGGACCTTGGCAGGGGCCTCTGAATTTTCTCACACGTGGAGGTTTTAGGGAGTTGGGGGTCCAGAGCAACAGGGCCACTGCCTACTCACCTCTTATGTCCCCTAAAAATGGGTGTAGGATGTAGGACATGGTTCCATAAAGCTCTCCAATCCCAGCCCTTCTAAGGAAGAGATAGGCAGATCTCTGTGAGTTCGAGGCCAGCCTGGTCTACAAGAACTAGTTCCAGGACAGGCTCCAAAAGCTACAGAGAAACCCTGTCTTGAAAAACCAAAAAGAAAAAAAAAAACCTGCAAAGAAACTCTCTCTCACAAAAAACAAAATTAAATATAATTAAATGAATGAATAAATAAATTGGATTAACCCAGTAACATTTATAATTAAATGTCTCTTAACAGCTGTTGCTCCTTCCTCATCAGTCACACAATGTAAAGACAACACAATAACATACAGTATTACGATGTTTTGTGTATTTTCCATTCTACATGGAAGCTAAACTGTGGCAGGTTGGATCTGGGAGTCCCAGTTTTTCTCCTGAACCCGTGTTGCTAGATTTGTGTGCAGCTCCTAGAAAGCTGGAATTCCAATTGCAACTGTGACCTGGTCTGGTGGCTATGAAGCCTCAGCAAATGGCATTTTCATGAATTTGTACTCCAAAAGTTGAGTGCCAAATGAATCATAATTAATAAAAGCTCAGTGTCAAAAATAGTGTTCCAGCCTAAAGATCAAAAAAGGAAATCAGCCAGCCATGTCTCTTACTTTGACCTCAGTCTGAAATCATGATCCTACCTCCCAGAATCTCAGAATGAGACTGTGTGTTGAGAGCTGTTTCCTCCCATTTTATATTCTCTCTACGGCTGATATTAATTGTGTTTAAATGTATTCACAGCCTGGTTTCTACGGCAACTAGAATGGCTAGTGAGACTGAAGTTGTACATCATTATGGCTACTAGGGTTAAAGGTATATGTTACTATAACGTATTCTGTAAGGGTTATTAGTGAGACTATTTTATTCTCAGATCTTCAGGCAGTCATTATTTATTAAAATGCAATTGAAATACCACTACACATATATAATTATATGTGTGAGCTCACATGCACACAACATGAGTTCACTTTGTTGTTTTGTGCATATTATGTCCAGAATGACTATTCTGCTGTGCACAAAATGAGAGAGGTCCCTAATAGAGGCTAATTCTTCCCTAGAAATCAATAGTTTCCTGTAGTTATTTGACTCACATTGGGAACCCACAAAACTTTATCTTACCATGTTAGATGTTCATTAATATTTCTATTGCTTCAGTCTTTGTTTATAGAGCCATTTCAATGAGAGACGGTTTACATATGTGTAATTTTGTCTCTTTAAGAGAAAAGCCACGCCCATTCCCTTCCTACTTGCAACTTCAGCACTCTCTTTTTGTACCTCTCTCGAAGAGGCAGCTTCTGCCTCTCTTCTCACTTATCTGCTTTCCCGCTTCTCTGTCTCTCTCTCTTCTCCTCTCTTTATATATCTCTCTATCTCTGTCTCTCTCTGTCTCTGTCTCTCTCTTTTCCCCTTTTTCCTACCGCTCTATAACCCACCTAATAAATGTCCAACTTTACTCTACTTGTTGGGCCTATTTGTCTCTCTTGCCTGCCGTCTATTTGTTTGTCGCCGCCAGGGACCAGCCACCTTTCCTGCCATGTGGTCTCTGTTATTGGCTGCTTTCGGGTCTCCAGCAGTCCTGGAGAATCGCAGCATCTGTATCTCCCACCCACTGCCTGCCCACACCACTCACCAGGGACCAACCAGTCGCCACATGGCCGGAGACCTGTCACCTTGGTTTGTGTACCTTCCACGTATTCTTGACCCCATAGTAAGCTGCTGGGGACCGGCAGCAAATCCATAACAATATGACTTCTGGATATTTTACTTCTTAAAATATTTTTGTCCCTCTTCTATGATGATCTCTAAACAAAGTAACTGTGATTTAGAGGCATCTGTTGCATCTAGGATCCCTTGATGTCTGCAATGTATTGGTGCTGTCGTTTTCTTTGACTGTCTCCATTTGCTCTAAAGAGAAGATCCTTGAATAAACAATGATAGCTACTCATATCTGTGTATATACAGATAAGATTTAGAACATTGTAAGGAAATACGCTGGTATTTATACTTTTCTAGTTTCTTTATTCTACATGCACACCTAAGGATTGTTACTTAGAACCTGCTGATAAGTGAAAACTTTACCATTTTTCTTTTTGGGTCTGTTACATCACTCAATATAAGAAGTGGTTAGAATATAAGGGATATTAACCAAAGCTGTATATTTCACAGACATAGATCACTTTACCATAAATAGAGAAAACACAAAGCAATCACATTAACATCTAGAAAATGACAAGGATAGTCATTATACCTATTCCTTTTTTTATAGCACTAACTGGAGGAATAATGGAAGAAATTAAAGGTATATAAAATGGAACAGAAGTTAAACTACCCTTATATGAGAACATATTCTATATATTGTAGTCCCAAAATTCTTTAAGAAATATTCTAAAGTTATTCTCACTATGGAAAATGACAGGAGACAAAATAAAATGACAAATATCAGTAGTATTTTTATATTTCAGTAACAAATATAATGCAAAGGAGACTGAATGCATTTGTATTTATAATAGCATCAAAATAATAAAATATCTTGATCCAAACCAAATTAAGCGAGTGAAAAATCTCTAAAATTAAATCTTTAAAGAAAACAAAAAGCCCTAGAAACTAGAAAAATATGCTATGTTTATAGTTAATATTGAGATAATTGGCATTCAAACAAAAACAATTTACAGACTTAATGCACTACCCACATGCAGGAGAAAGAAATTAGATCCATACCTATCATCATGCATAAAGATTAAATCAAAGTATAACCAAAATCTAAATTTGAAACCTGAGACACTAAAACTGTTGTAAAAAAAACAGAGGTAGTACCCTATATAAGTCTAAAAAAGGAATTTTTGAATTGGGCATCATTAGCCAAGAAACTAAGGTCTGTGACAGAGGACTAGGATGTCAATGTCTGAATATTTAAGGAAATAATCAAGTGAGGACTCAGCCCAGTGAATAGGACAAAATCTTTGGCTTCTATACATCTAACAGTGCATTAATATACAAAATATTCAAAAAGTCCAAAAAAGTCTAGAAAACAGATGACTCAATTAAAAATGGAGTAGCAATTTAAACAGAAAATTTACAATATACAAATTTAAAATGCCTGACAAATCACTTAGAAAGTGTCCATCATTCTTAGCAATCAATGAAATACAAATTACAGTGGCTTTGAGATTTCAGTTCAGTTATATGGTTCAAGATGAATGAAACAATAGCCAACAAATCCTGATGTGGTTACAACAAAAGGAACCAACTGTACCTGTTGCAGGAAATGCAAAATTAATGCAACCATCTTGAAAATTATTATGGAGAATTCTCAAAACTCAAAAAGTAAACCTGACATATAATTAAACTATATACATCTTGGCATATTCAACAGACTTAAAGTCCCACTCAGCAAATACATGTTCAAAATCATTCTCTGTGGCAATATGCACAACAGCTAGGAAATAAAAATATCCTAAAATTCCTTTTCTAAATGCATACGTAATGAAAATGATGTACACATACCTTGTGAAAAAAATTTTACATGTAAAGAAAAATGAAACAGATAAATGTAGAAAAAATATATTGAGTGTGGAAAGAGTGGTAAAGGCAATAAAAAATTGGTGATATGAAGTGAGATATTTTTCTATGTAAGGATTACATAAATGTATTTAAGTGTAAAATACTTATAAGCAGTTTATGAACCTCCATTCACAACTAATAGTATCTTGAGATATCTGTAGAACAGGATTTTACAAACTGTGACCTGTGCATTTGTACCAGTAATGGTTTTCTCACTCACTACATAGGAGTTTAGCATCTGTACACTGTTATAGAGAGAACTGCTTTGATTTAATAGCTTATTAATTGTGCATCGTATTTTATGCCTTAGTAGATAAAATAGCACTATTGGTATTCTTAGTTTTTTTTAATATAATTCAGAAGTGAAGTTAATGGAATGATCTTTATTACATAGTTTCCCTTTAAAATCTACTTTAAAAATTTAATTTAGAAATTTTCTCTTACTGTTGTAAGGATAAGCGGGTTGTGCCCTACCACCCAGCTCCTGGTCTCCCATCTAGCTTAGCCCCAAAATAACCACACAGAAATTATATTAATTAAATTACTGCCTGGCCTATTGTCTCTAGCCTCTTATTGGCTAACTCTCACATCTTGATTTAACCCATTTCTAATAATCTGTATTTCCACTTGACTGTGGCTTACTGCCATGAGTCTAACCAGCACCTACTTTGGGCAGGAGAATGATGGCATCTGCCACAATGCCCTTCTTCCCAGAATTCTGTTCTGTCTACTCCACCTATCTAACTTCTGCCCTATCAACTAGGTCAAGGCAGTTTCTTTAATAACCAATGAAAGCAACACAAATGCAGAAGGGTCTTCTATACCATCTTACCAATGATATTTCAATAAAAGAAATGTGGGCCATGGAAGCAAATTTTACTTAGCATAATTTAAATAAAAGTAGTGATAAGAACTACCATGTGCTTCCAACATATCTGGCAATAGCTCTTATGCCTAATAGTAGTAGTCATTCTGGTGATGAAGAATCTTTGCAACCAATTAGCTTTAAGAGTTAGGAATAAGCTAGGGTGTTTCCCTCACTCTATGTGGTTCCCTTGCAGAACAAATGAGTTTGGATTTCTCATTCCTCTTCCTTGAGTAGTCACCATATAATAAATAAAAATACAATTGTTTTATCTTTCAGCTAACTTTGTTATTTTCCAAATCAAGCTAACTTCTACAGTCAATGCAAAATCATTTGGCTTGTGTCTCCAGAGGCTCTAGTCTTTAGTCAGCTGCCTTCAGGTTCCATGCCACTAGCAGCATTCTTTCACATTTTCTCATTAAATGCCTCAGAGATGCTCCAAGTCCTTAGGCAACTTGGCTACCCATGACTCTGACTGGCTTCTGGGCCCAGTTTTTCTGATTCTTGCAGAAGCTCAGGGGGGAATATGACTGATGAGGACAGGTGATCAATACACACACACACACACACACACACACACACACACACACACACACACATGAATATATAGAAATGGTTTTGGAGTTGGACAATGACTTTGTCCTCTAAATTGAAGTGTGTTGTTAAAAGGAACATTCAGAGTTTCTGTCTCATGTCAGGAGCTATCTGGCCATCTGTTATGGGACAGGAAGAAGACTTTTGTAAAAATTTTACTTTCTACATGTCTATTTTGTCTATATCCTATTTTATTGGATATATGTCAATATGAATATTGTTTAAGTTTCCCACAATAAACAATGTAGTTTCCTACAGAAATTTTTCCTGCAGTAATCTTTGAAGTTTCCAGGAAGAATACAGGGCCATAAAGCAACAACTCCACTTGGTTGGGATGACATTGTGATGCTGATAGTGCTATTATGAGACAAGTTTTTGGGTAGCAGTTGCTGAAATGGTGTATTGGATATTGATACAAGTAAAAATTTTATTTTTTTTATTTCTGTTTACAATATTTGTTTACCTATGCAAAGTTATTCTGTCAGCTTGTATACATGCATGTTTCTACTTTTGTTTAAAATATTTTGTATATTGATACAACTTTTATGATATATTTTAACATTGTATTATATAATATTCTTAACTCTGATCAAGATACTTATACAGTGTTTACATTTTGAAGTCATTGCTCTCATTTGTGTACAGTTGTTTACAGATTATTTCATATTCTGGCATAAATTCTTAGTCTTTAAGTTATAAAGGTATTAAATATTATATGTCAAAAGTTGTTCATATTTGTTTTACATATAGTCAGATTAATTAGGTACTTTAGATACATAGAGATTGTATTCTGCCTAGATAGGTAACCTTCAACCACTTCAATGATCTGTAGAAATGGTATTTAAATAACTTAGGGTTCTGTTGACATGAGACATGATTGCTCCTGACAGTACTACTCTATTCCTGTGTGAATGTTGAGCACCGAAGACATTCCACTGAGATTTTTTTTTTCTTGGTTCAATTGGCCTTTGGGTAAGAAACTCCCCATGTCTCAACCACTAATAAAGTACGTGGTATCTGGACTAGATAAGCAGGACACAAGCAAAAGGACTGCCAAACCTTGCCAAGACAGGGTAAGACAATTCTGAAAAAAAAAAAAAAAATCTCTAACAATGATCTCTCACTTACTAGGCCTTATCCAAAGTTGGTTGCTTCAACATTACAAATGAGATTGTGGGTGATTTCTCAGGTAGCCAATTGTAGAAGGAGCAGCAGGCCGCTTCCCACCTACCAGCTCCCAGCCACTGGCTAGCTTTACCCAAAATAATTACATGGAAACTGTATTCTTTTAAACACTGCTTGGCCCATTAGCTCCAGCCTCTTATTGACTAATCCTCACATCTTGACTAGCCCATTTCTATTCATGAGTGTAGCACCATGAGGTGGTGGCTTACCAGGAAGGATCTTAACCTGTGTCCATCTTGGAGAGGAGAGCTATAGTGTTTGCCTCATTGCCTTCTTCCCAGCATTCTGTTCTGTTTACTCTGCCTACCTAATTTCCTATCCTATCAAAGGGCCAAAGCAGTTTCTTTATTAACCAATGAAAGTAACACATAGACAGATGACCCTACTCCATGAGTCAGTTGTCTCTGTCATTTACCTCTTGCTTTAGAATCTGATTGATTGCACTTCCTGCCTAATCAAGTAATATTATCTCCCTTCTCAGGCCTTTGATGGGTTTGTAGATTAGATCATAGTAGTTACCATCTTTTTATGATTTAGCCAAAACTATTTCTGTTGCAAGACTTAGACTCTTCGGAATAAAATGTCTATTAAAACATTTATCATATATTTCTTTCTTAATTTTGTTTATGTTGGTTATAATTTTATACCTGATATCTGTTTCTATTGTACATAGCTTTGTATTGAATTTAGATTGCTCTTATTTAGACAAAAGAGAAGTGTGGTGAGGAATCTTTGCCAACCAATTTTAAAATTTGAGACCAATTCAGGCTTTCTGGGACCCAGAGAAAAACAGCACAGCACAGGTACCCTTTATGTGGTTCCTTGCAACACAGCTGTGCTTGGACTTCTGGTATTTGTTTTGTGACTTTTCCCCTTATAATAAATAAAAACTTAGTTGTTTTATCTTTTAGCTTTTCTGGTTATTTCCTGAATCCAGGTAACTTTTACAGATTGCCAGCTCATTCATGTCTCTAAGACTTTTATCAAAACCACAGAACAGTCTTGTTCTTCTAATAATTGTCCTCCTGACTGAGTTGCCTGAGGCCTGTGTTCTACATGCATGGGAGAAAGAACTATTTCAGTGTTATTCCTGTTCCCTTCACTGATATGGAACACATAACACACATGCTAGTCCCAGAGGCAATTAAATATAAGCAATTATAAACTGATATGTGGCTTCTGACTTTAGAAAATAGACTCACTGCTCTAAATTTGATAGTCAGTAGCCTGTCTCACCACAATAATTAAATTTTTGTTCCTCAGTAGCACTCAGTGTTGAAGCAGCTCTTCTCCGGTAAGAATAATATATTTTTGCACCAGATAGCTTGGTAGCATTGAGAGTTAGATATTGGGTTCTCACATCTTCCATAATCTAGGGCCTGCAATCTTTCTTCCTTAGTGTCAAACTTAGGGTTTCAATTGTTGTGAAGAGCCATCATATCCATGACAACACTTATAAAGCAAAACATTTAATTGTGATGAGCAACTTACAGTTCAGAGATTTAGTATATTGTAGTTTTATAGCTATGACAGGGAGCATGGCAGCTGGGAGCATTGCTGTATCCATGTAGACATGGTACTGAAGAGAGAACTAAGGGCTCATATATCAGGACTCACAGACAGTATGCAGTGGTCTGTCTCACTGGGAGCAGCTTGACCATATATGGGACCTCAAAGCCTGCCTCCACAGAAACACACTTGCACCAAGATGTCCACCCCTATTCCAGCAATGTCACACCTCCTAATAGCACTACTTCCTTTGGAGAACATTTTCTTTCAAACCTCCACACTTGGTTTATCAAAGTCTTCCTACACCTGCAGTACTGGCTTTCTTATTTTTCTCATGCAACACTGTCATTTCCTGTTTTTGCTCATATTGTTCTCTGTTGATTCTTCTGTTGACTTCTTTATGGGATCTGTCATTCATTCTATCATCAATATGATATTTATTACTCCTCTGACACTATTATAGTGGCTGCTACCACCTCTACAGATATTATCAGCTCAGCTCACTCTGTTTCTTATAAAAATAACTGCCAATCAATGTGATTTGACAAAAAAAAATCAAAGCATAATAAGAGAGGGAGCAGAACACTCAACAGATGCCTTAATAAAATTGTAGTGGTAGAAGGCAATAAAGAGAGTGCCTTCAAAATTATATCTAAAGTTGAACTAACCATCTAGCTTTCTAGCTGTTATGTTTTAAATATTTTTACTTATTGTGAAAGAAAGTAAAAGATACAAGAGTAAGAAGTAGAAAAATATCGAGAGTTGAGGCAGTGTACAGAAAAACATGTCTAATTAAATAAAGTATAAAATAAAATATATCTAAAATGGCATGCTATAAATATAAAAGGTTAATTGCATTATTGTTTGCCAATACATGAAATAATTAATTAGAGAAAGAAAAATAACTTTAATGGGGAAATTTTTGTTTAACTTTATTTGTTAGGAGACAATTAATTTCTTTCCAAAGCAGTTAATATTCTTAAGTAGAAATAATTAAAAATAAATATATGAAAGGTATTATAAAGTAATTCTATTTTTTCTTATTCTGATAGTGTTTACTCTTTTAATGTCATTTCTTTCTAATCTTGATATTTCACTTTTTTACTTTAAATTTAAAACATGTGTAACACTCCCTCAATTCCCGATCACAAATGCTAAAGCCCAAAGAAAGATCCTGTTTTACTTATCAATCCACCTCCCAAAATAAAATAATTATTTGAAAATTCTATGATACTCTGTGGAAACACAAAGATAATATAAAATTTCATAAACAATAGCTGAGTGGAAAATAGAAATATCTCACTAGATGAGCAAGCAGCATGTGTTGAAATTCAAGTTCAAAGTTCAAAAATTCAAAATAAAATACTCCCAGAAACCTTGCTATATATATATTCAAATGCCATTATTCACGTAGGGAGATCAGGACACTGACTTGTTATTAGCAAGGGTCATGATTCAGTCATCTTACAAAGATATTATGGTTTTTATTTCTCCATGTTCTCTTTTTCTTAATAAGATGAAATGAGGTTTTTGGAGAAAATTTCAAAATTTTTGCAAGCATTTTAGAAACATTAGAGTTTGTATGTCTACTCACCATGTCCAGGACTGGAAATACTGTCTCACATTCTGTGAAAAGTCTAATTCTAACTAATTTTACTGACAGCTCATTTTCCTGACATTTGTTTAAACTTCCCCAAAAAATTAATTTGCAGATGCCTAACTACAGTCAAGGAAAACCTCTCATGTGCAGTCAAACTACTGCATATTCTAGTTGGCTTTTCCTTCAAACTTGTGCTGCAACCTTTTGTACATCATCTGAATTGGAATCAGAACACTAATTAGAATCTACTACTCAAGTGAGTTATCAGGCTCCAGAATTTAGAGTTTTGTTTCACTGCAGAGAAGAAATAGACTCTTCCTTACTCTTTATCTGTGGCTTGTAAACCACCTTCTCTGAAATTTATATTTTACCTTTATAAAAAGTATATAAAGATTTGTTCTCTGTTACTGGAAAGTATTGACAGGATAAATATGATATATTAGAATGCTTCCTATTGGGCACTGTCCTGCAAAAGTGTAATATCTCCACTGCAGTATTACTAACAGATAAGGGTGTATGTCAAGTCATTGAACACATGATCATTTATGTTAATACTATAATCAAAACAACAAATTGTCACTCCAACATAGTCAACTAAATCCACTTAAAACTGGAGACTGAAAAGGAATTCTAGACATATAAAAACAGAGTTTAGCATATATTCTTGGTAGCCACAATTTTTTTTTTATAGATGGGCTTGCAACAAGCAAGGCAGCATGGGGCATAGTAAAAACTGTGCAGCTTCTTTTAAAAAATAGTGGCTTTCTTATTCACCAGCAAAACTGGCTCAAACTTTTTCAGGAGGTCTGGCTACAGAACATTACAGTGAGGTCTGTGAGCAGACCGCTACAACTTGCTTAATGGTAACATAGACCTGCTGTGGGCCTGAAAATGGAACTCATGCTAAACAGACCTCAACTTTACTATGTTGGACTGGGCAAAGCAAGCAGGCAGGTTTGTATTTCCTCTAGTAATGCCACTGCCTATGTTCATAAGAAGGGTTTAGCATTTTAAGAAGCACTTCTAGTCAGAAAAGGATTACAGATATGCAATAGAAACAAAATCAGATGGAAAAGACCTCTACATGGGTTAGTGTTGGATAAATGTACATAGTCCTGGGAGAGAGAAGAAAAAGAGTATAGAGAGTTATAAAAATATATGAGTTTAAAAAAACACAGTTTTTAAAGAGTTTAAATGTTGTATAATAAATAATTTGGCCAAGTCATGAGAGGAAAGTAACTACAACTATCTAGTTTTCAACTACATCAAAGGTCTGAGAAGGGAAATAAAATTACTTGAGTAAGCAGGAAGTGCAATCAAACTATTTTATATGCAACAAATGGCAGAGACAACTGGCTAACTGAGCAATCACCCAAAGTCTTATTTGCAATGTTGAAGCAACTAATTTTGGCTAAGGCATATAGTAACTTACAGACCATTTTCAGAAGCAGAATTTTTTTCAAAACTGTCTTATCCTGTCTTGGCAAGTTTTGAGAGGCCTGCATATCCATTCGCAGATATCATGTACCTTGTCAGTGGTTGAGGCATGGGCAGTTCCTTGCCCAAAGGCCAGTTTTGCCAAGAAGAAAACAAACTCCAAGTGAAGTGTCTTCAGTGCTCAACATTCTCTTGAGAATAGATCAGTGCTGCCTGGAACAATTGTGTCTCACATCAGCAGAACCCTAAGTTATTTAAATACCATATTTTCAGCTCTTTCAAGTGACTGAAGATTACGTATATAGCAAAATATAATCTGAATGTGTCTAAAGACCCTGAATAGTCTAACTGTAAATATGACAAACATAGATGACTATTGATTTATAATTCTTAATACCTATATAGTTTAATGACTAAGACTTCATATTAGAATACTATACAATAAAAAATGTGCAACAAATGGGGACAATGATCTAATCTAAACAATGTATAAGTACCTTGATCAGAGGTAGCAATGTACATTGCAATATAACAAATATATCCTAAAATTGTAAGAATATACAAAAATGTTTTAAGCAGAGGTAGAAGCATGCATGCATACAATATGCCAAAATGACTTTTTCTGGTTATACAAATATGGTGGATGAAAATAGGAACATATTCAGTATGGTTTAAGTTTGTATCAATATATAAGAATCTATACCAATGTAAGTTGCCTATAAATAATAGCTCACTAGTATTCACTCTATTACTCACTATTATTATTAGTGTGAATAAGCTCACACTAATCTATTATCCCATCAAATTTTCCATTTTTTAACAGATTGCTGAGCCTACAAAATTTTCCCCAACCCCTATACCAATTATAATCAACCACTAAATGATGACCCTAACCCTAAGACAAACGTTGTTTGGAACAGGGACATTGTCTTCTAGAATTATTTCCAGCTGTCATGGGAGCTATATTCTTTCTATGGGATCCTGTGAAAATAAAAATGATGGTTAAATTCCAAGATCACTGTCTGGAATAATTGCAAATAATCTCAGAGTATTTGGTAGGGTTTTTCTGAGGTTCCTATTTGCAGTTCTGGCCAGAACTTTGTAAAAAAATGCAACATTTCAGCTAACCAAGTTGGAATCATCTTGAACAACTAGTATCCATAAAACAAGTCTTATACTAGCACTATCAGAATCATGAAATCATATTAACAAGTTGGAGTTGTTGTTGTGGGGTGCCATTTTTTCTGGAAATTTCAAGATTATTGCAAGAAAATTCATGGGTCATTGTAGAAAACTTAAACATTATTTATATAAACATATACGTACATATATATGCAATGAAAGGTACAATAGAGACAAAAATAGATATGAAGAAAAGTAAAAATTTTTCTTCTTTATTTTGTTCCATACC
Organism: Alexandromys fortis; assembly: GCF_014885135.2. NCBI lineage: Eukaryota > Metazoa > Chordata > Mammalia > Rodentia > Cricetidae > Alexandromys > Alexandromys fortis. Next base: position 748,690 of record NW_026068253.1, on the reverse strand, counting down.
ATGGCTCCTGACATGAGACAGAAACTTTGATTTTTTATTTTAACAACATGCATGGATATAGAAAGGAACAGAGCCACTGTCCAACTCCAAAGTCTATTCTCTCTCTCTTCTATCTATCTATCTATGTATCTATCTATCTATGTATCTATCTATCCATCCATCCATCATCTATCTATCTATCTATCTATCTATCTATCTATCTATCTATCTATCTATCTATCTATCATCTATCTATCTATACCTAATCCAGCAACCGGAAGAGAGCAGATGCATGCTCTACATGAGCTTATACAGTATAAGGGGCCACGTTCCAGTGGGTGAGTAAACACTGGCTGTAAGACTTCATACAGCACCTCTCCCTTTTGTTTAAATAAGAGAGTTCTAAGCCTAATGCAAAATTATGTACAATAAAAACAAATATATTCAATAATTATCCCATCCTAACTAGTTTAAGTCTTGTATAAATAAATAATTTTCCAAGTCATGAGAGTAAAGTAACTACAACTATCTAGTCTTTAACCCCGTCAAAGATCCAAGAAGGGAAATAATATTACTTGAGTAAGCAGGAAGTATAATCAAGCAACTTGCAAAATGTGCAACAAATGGCAGAGACAACTGACTACCTGGGCAATCACCCAAAATCTCATTTGCAATATTGAAGCAACCAACTTTGGTTAAGGCCTACAGTAGCTAACAGACCATTTTCAGAGGCAGGAAATTTTTCAAAACTGTTTTATCTTGTCTTTGCAAGATTTGAGAGTCCTGCTTATTCATTTCCAGATACTATGTATTTGTCAGTGGTTGAGGCATGGGCATTTCTTTGCCCAAAAGCCAGTTTTGTCAAGAAGAAAACAGGCTTTAAGTGGAGTGTCTTCAGTGCTCAGCATTCTCTTGTAAATAGATCAGTGCTGCCAGAAGCAATTGTGTCTCACTTCAACAGAACCCTAAGTTATTTAAATGTCATATTTTACAGCTCTTTGAAGTGGTGGAAGATTAATTATCAATGCAGAATACAATCTCTATGTATCAAAAGAACCTGATTAGTCAAACTTTAAGTATGACAAACATAGATGACTATTAATCTATAGTTCTTAATACCTACATAACTTAAAGACTAAGACTTCGTATTAGAATTTTATACAATAAACAAATATGCAACAATTGAGGATAATGACCTCAGACTGAAAACAATTCATAAATATTCTGATCAAAAGTAGAAATGTACACTGCAGTATGAAAAATATATATCAATATATAAAAATGT
>NW_026068253.1:740890-746654 GCF_014885135.2 Alexandromys fortis | reverse complement strand
TTCTTATTTCTTTCTGTCCCGTATCATATCTTCTCACATGAGAGAAAAACTGTAAATTTTGATTTTAACAACATGCTTGGATTTAGAGAGAGAAAGCCAGTGTCCAACTCCAAAGCCAGCTTTATATATTCATAAATACACACACATATATACATATATAAATGTATATGTTTTATCATTCATACTTATGAGTCATATTTGCTTTTCTTGATGGTCTTTATTGGATAGTTATTTTTATTTCTGTCAACAACCAAATATCTTGAATTTTTGAAGATGAGTATCTTCCTGCAAATACAAGAACAAAATCCTGCCCCAACCCTTATGAGATTTCCTTACCATCTGTACTGTTGTCATCATTGTGGATGAGCTGTCATTTCTCTTTTTCAAGAGATTTCTCCTTTTGAAACCAAGTCTTTATGAATTTATGGTATCCATAGTGTTTCTTCTCCTTTGAAAACAAGAGCAAAATCAATTCCCCCTCATAACACATGTCCTGGCTTCCATTGTGAGGTCAACACATCCTTGAAATAAACTGGTTGATTTAATTCAGAAGACTTTTCTATTATCCAATGTCTCTTTGCTGCAGTTGTCCCTTTCTCATTAGCATTAAGAAAATTCACGGTTAATAAAGCATTATGTAATCTATTTCTGAAGATATTTTTACCACTTTCTGTTTGTCTAACATATCTTTGATAGTTTGATTTGATCTTTTTATAACTCCCAGATACGTAGGGTTGTGAGGTATATCTGTAACATGCTTAATATTTATAGTAAGCAAAAAAATGTTTTACTTTCCTAGAGACATATGCTGATCAGGTATACCCATGATGGCCATAACTTCTAATAAATCTGTGATTACTTAATCAGCCTTTTCTGATCTTAAAGCAGTTGCCCACTGAAAACCTGAATAAATGTCAAGGTGTGATGTACATATTTTAATTTTCCAAATTCTACAAAGTGGAACACATCCTGCCAGATCTCATTCTTTAGAGCATCTTTGGGTTAATCCCTGCAGGTAGTGATGTTTGGTTATAGAAAGAGCAAGTAAGGTGTCTTTTTATAATATGCTTAGCTTGTTGACATGTAATAGAAAACTCTTTCTCTGAACCTTCGCTATAGACATAATTTTTTATGAAATTCTGAGGCCTTCACCAGTTTTCCAATCAATAATTAATCACTTTCTGCATTACCTTGTGCTAGATGACCTGAAGACCCATATGGGATCAGATGTGTGTTATGTATATAGTTATTCTGATTCCATAATCTATTCCTGGTTATGTCTTGCAACTGGAAAAATAATAAATTCTATACATTCAGTGGTTTCAATATGCAAGACAACTCTTTCTGCATATTGCAAATAAATAACTATATTAAGAGGTTTGTTAATTTCCCTTAATACCCTGAGAATAGCATATAATACTGCCTTCTGGACAGAATTACAAGGGCTTTGTTCAACCATACTTAATTCTTCTGATTTGTATCCTGTCTTCCCTGATTTGTTTGCCCAAATATAAAAGGTACAGTCTGTTGTTATTGGAGCATCATGTACAATTCGAGGAACAATCCAAGAAGTTCTCTTTATAAGGTTAAGTCTGTTTCTTTGGGTATAATTGCTATTTATTTCTCTCAAAAAAATTAGCACAAGCTTTTTGATATGGTTCATTGCCTTCCCATAACTGTTTTTATATCATTAGTAGTGAAAGGCACTCTAATCTCTTCTGTGTCTATACCTGCTAATTGACAAATTCTAGATTAACCTTTTATAAATAATTCAGAGACTTTTTCCACATAAGTTTTTTTTTTTAATTTTTTACTTGGTTTATGTGGTAATAAGATCCATTCTAAGATAATATCATCCCTCTGCACTAAAATTCCTGTAGGAGAAATTCTGCAAGGCAATATGACTTGAATACAATTAAGATTTGGAATCACCCTATCAATATGTGCCTCCTGTAATTTTCCTCAACAATTGTCAATTACTTTTCTGCTTCAGCTGTCAATTCTCTAGGACTATCACCAACTAAGGTTTTGTTTAATTTAATTATTAGATCAGGTGTTATACCAACAGCTGATCATAGACTGTAAATGTCTCCTAACAATCTTTGATAGTCTTTAAGGTTCCTCAACCAGTCTCTCTTAATTTGTGCAGTTTTTGTCCTAATTTTCTGCAAATCTATTTTATAACCTATGTAATATACATAATCTCCTCTCTGTATTATTTCAGGAGCAATTTGTAATCCCCATTTTGGCAAAATTTTCTTACTTCTTCAAACATTCTTCCTGAAGTATCCATGTTTGAATCAGATGGCAAAATGTCATCCATGTAATGGTAAATTATAGACAGGAAATTACTTATGTACTATTTCCAATGACTGGCTTACAAAGAATTGGCACAATGAGTGGATACTGAGCATTCCTTGTGGGAGGATAGTCCATTGATATCTCCTATTAGGATGAGAATTATTTTAATAAGGCACTGTCAAGGCAAGTTTTCTCTCCTTTTTTTTTTTTAATAGAGAAGGCAGAGGAATTCCAGATTATAGAGGGACCATAGGTTGAATTACCTTACTAATAGCTCTCAGATCTGTCAATATTCTCCATTTCCCAGCCTTTTTTTTTTTTTACAAAATAGGAGAAGTCCAAGGGCTGGTTGATATTTCAATATGGTAAGCATCTAGTTGCTCTTGTACCAGCTGTTCTAAAGCCTGCAGTTTATCTTCAGCTAGAGGCCACTGCTTAACCCATATTGGTTTCTTAGTTAACCATATAAAGGTAGGTACCTCTAAAGGTTGCAAGTTGCTTTATGTTCTTTTACAGCCTAAATGGCTGGTACCTTTTGTGTATAGTACTTATTATATTCTTCCCAGAGTTATGAGCTCCTGGAACTGCAGGAATGTTAATCTGGGTATTCCATTGCTGCAGCAGGTCACAACCCCATAAATGTATTACAATATCAGCCACATATGGTCTCAGCTACCCTTTTTGACTTCCTGGCCTAATACAGTCAACCCATCTCGTGCTTTGTTTAACTTGAGATATGGTTCCAATTCCGAGTAATTAAACATCTGCATCTTGAAGACTCCAATTTAAATGACAAGATTCTGGCTCACATCTGCACCTTTGTCTATCAAACCAACAATTACAATGGCATTTATACGCACTCTTAGCTTTTGTCTTTGGTCATTTATAGAAGTCTGTCAGAATATAAATTTCTGATTTCCTATTGGAATCTTTGACTTTTCCTCAATGATTATGCCATCATCTAGAACAGTATGGACTTTTAAAGATTGCTCTGTATATTTTAGTTTTCCTGGTATGGCATGTCCTCCACAGTTACTGGGAATGACTGGGCCACTTTTGGCTTGGGTCTTGAGAAAGGTCCCTCAAGTAGTTTTCCAATGGTATCTGGTTGCATTGTCTGTCTTTTGTTGATTTGCATTCATTAGTCCAATGTCGACCTTTGCCACAACTTCTACATATACCTAAAGGCTGAGTCCTCCTATTCTTGCCATTCCCAGAGGAGATATTATTCCTAGGAATTCCTTCCCTACAATCGCTTTTCTGATGTCATTTTCTACCACAATTAAAACATTTGGCATTTTGATGTCTCCTCTTTTCTTTGGAAATTGCTTTTCCCACACAAGATTCAGTATTATAGTCAAATGTCTCATTGTTCATTGTATGCAGGATCCATTCATCAATAGGTGCTGATCTAATATTTAAAGGCCAATGTATCTTTTTGCATTGTAAGTTGGCATTTTCAAAAGCCAGAGATTCAATAGGTACTTGTTATTCCTATTTGTAACAATCTTAGTTATTTTTTGTAAAAAGTTAGTAAAGGATTCTCCCTGGCTCTGTTTAACCCTGGTCTATGATTCAATTCTTTTTTTTTTAATTTTGGAATCCTGTTTCAAGCATTTATGGCTGCTGTGTGGCATAGGGACAATATTTGTTCATCATAAAACGCTTGAACCTGTTGGTCAGCATAAGGGCCTTTTCCAAAAATTTGATCTGGGGAAGTCTCAAGGCCTTTTGCATTTCCCTGTTGTTCCAAAATTCTGGCCTCTTCCCTAAAATAAATTTCAAACATTAATTGAGGTCCATCATCCAGAACTGCTCAAACTAACTGAATTCAGTCATGTGAAATGACTTTAATACTAGAAGACCATGATTTTATCATCTTCTTAACAATTGTGGAATGCAAGCCATAAGTTACAATAGCTTGCTTAAATTATTTTAGATAATTCATTTCTATAGGTATCCATCTACCTTTTTTGGATCCTTTTTCACCTTTAGATCTTGGTGTTTTGTCAGAGTAGACTATTGGGTAGGAAGCTATAACCCTGGGTAAGTCATCTTGACAGCCACTGGTAATGTTGCATCCTGTCCTCATATTCATCATCTCCAACAATTCCCTCAATTATTTCAAATATTTTCACTACTGTCTTTTTTAAAGCCTGAATCTCTTGGCCTATATTTATTTCTAGTAATTTCATTGTGGCACCTAGACTTTGGTCCTCATTCTGCACATGTGATTCCAAGGTCCAAAGTTTCACCTTTAAATATAACATCTCATCCTTGAACATTACTTGAATAGCATGTAAGTTGCCATCCTGGAGAGACAGTCTATTTGTTAACTTATCATAATTTTTTTAACAAATTTTGATTTTCAAATTTAACAGTATGAATTCCCTCAGATAACTTCTTAGTACCCTTAGATATGGATTCAATTTTTCTTTCGAATTCATGCTATTCTCTTTAAGAATATTATTTTTTCCTGCAACTTTTGATTTTCGATGGTATTAATCCTGTCAACTAGCTGTTCATTATTAGTCTGTAAAAAATGTATCATTCCTAAAAGTTGCATATTCTTCCTTAATGATAGAATATGGAGAAGAAAACTGAATTCCAATACCCAATAAATTGAAGTAACAATAATGAAGTATTAAGCATTGCATAATACAATCTATAGTATTAGCAAAAAAAGTTACGAAAAGTTGCAATATTAATGTAGTCTGCAATTTTAATTTATTAATTACCTGCTATGTGATCCAGTAAACTGAAATTTTTAATGTCCAGCAGATGCTGTAGTTGCAGAATTGCAACTAGAAGCACTGCACCTGGTGGTGACAGAAATGGTCTTAGGCTACTTTAGTTTCTGAGGTGCTTTAGTTTTATGCCTTGGTACTGGTTAAATACTGATAAATATGCTTTGCTTGACAAATTAAAAGCAATTAAACCAATTCCATTCGTGGAGTAATAAAAGCAGAACTCATGGGCAGGGAGCAGAAACTAGAAGCTGCACAAGCATCCACGCAAGGGACCACACCAGGGAATGCAGCAGTCTTGTATAGACTTGGGAAATTACCAAGTTGGCACATGCAGTAAACTCTGCTGTGACAGGGATTCTACAAAATACTGCTTAGGTAAAAGCTAGCTCAGCAGGCAGGGTTTGTAGAATATCTGGGCCATGGACTGGCTGAGCTATAAGGCTGTCCATCTGGTAGGTATAGAGTCCTAATCCATGTGGGTGCCAAATGTGGAAGGCCACTTAAAATAAATCCCACACTAGCACAGAATTGAGAAAGAGATGGTCATTTATTTAGGGGTAAACTCACAAATCACAATCTTCTGCTGGAATGGAGAACAGAAACTGAATTCAGCAACCAGAAAGAGAGCAGACACATGTTGTATATCAGCTTGTATATTATAAGAGGCCATGCCTCAGTGGGTGAGTAACCACTGGCTGTAAGATTTCCTACAA
>NW_026068253.1:736185-740572 GCF_014885135.2 Alexandromys fortis | reverse complement strand
AAAAAAAACTGGCAAATAATAAATAGTTTAAGTACATTAAATAACTTTAAAAAATGCAATTTATTTTAATGGTTTTGCTGAAGGACTTTAAAATGTTTGTTTGCTCAGAAATCATCTAGGTTTTTTATTATTTCCTTCTGCTATTCTTTCTGCCTTTAAGGAAGTGATATATGAGATACTTATACACAATATTTATCTAACAATTACAGAATGGAAAGCCATTCTGTAATTAATAAATGTATTAATTTAGTGATTTCCAATTTTATCATTAAGATATGTGCATTACTATATCTTTTTGTATAAGAATTCTTATGAAAGATTAAGATATCTGATTCTACAACTAACTTTTACTAAGTTTACATTGATTCACCATTAACACTGCAAAATAGTTAATAGCTGAATTTAAGAGAAATAAACTACAAACAAAATGGATACATGGTATCAAATTTAATTGTCTTTTTTTATGTTTGACAAATGGATTTAAAAATAATTACTTTTTTATTTTTATCTTAAATTCCATCCAAAGTCCTTACCTCCTTTTCCTAGCCTGCTGCTTTCACATTCCATACCCATACCTCCCCCCATTCCAACCCTCCATCTACTCTTCAAAATAGATAAGGGCTTCCATGGGAAGTCAACCAATTCTAATATATTGAATTGTGGCAGGATCAAGCTCCTGCCCCCAATTAAGGCTGATTGTGGCATTCCAAGCTAGGTAATGGGCTCGAATAAGCTAGTTCATGCACCAGATATAGACCTTGGCCAACTGACAGGTTCCTCCAAGATAGTTCTTAAAGTATAAAAAAGTCAGTAAAAAAAACTTAGTTATAAATCATGAAACAATGCCATAAAGGTAGGAAGAAATAATACACAATGAACCATAAATGGTAGAACACACAGAAGCTTAAGCTAGTAAATATGAGAGACATATTTTCTTCTTCAGAAAACAATTGTCTGATGAGAAACATATTTACTTCTTCAGAAAACATTTGTCTGATGTGTGGTATCACTCATTATTAGTTGCTCAGTAACTTGAAACTGTAGAAGAAGATACATGCATGATAAGTGAAGAAAGATGTCAATTACCCTTGTTTATCAAGAAAAGAAGGAACTCACGGGGGCAAATTCTAAGGAGAATAATATTTGTCATGTGATGAATTTCATAGCTTCAAAAGTATCGATGTCATTGTATGGCCCAGCAATTCATAAATTTAAATCATTTGTAACTTGGGATAACATGCTAATCTAGCAAATTCTTATGTTCTATTGCTTATTTGACATATTCTTCTTTGTTATTTCTTAGTATCCTTTTCTAAGTATCAACTCCACCCTGGTGAAGAACTCATGCCCAGAATAGGTGACCAATTTGGCCTGCACAAAAGGGTACAAGTGGTGTGTGTGTGTGTGTGTGTGTGTGTGTGTTGTTATTATGGTTTTGTAGTTTTGTCTTTTTTAGTTTTGTTGTTTTCTTGGATTTTGTTCTTTTCAGTTTTTGAGAATGAACAGAATATGGTTTGACTGAGTGGTTGGAAAGCATTGTCAGGGGTTAGATGGAAAGAAAGTCTGATTAAAATATATTGTATCACAGTTAAAAATAAAAATTAATAAAAAAGCAGTTTTTTAGAATTTCATATTTGAGAACAGTATTTACACAATTTTTGTGGCTGCCCATATGTGACTCAGTTTTTATCTGGAGTCAATTCTGATCTTTAAAAAAGTCACCTGAATTCAAGCTTGCCAGCTCTTCTTTTTTCCAGCAATTTCAAGGACTATGAGTAGCTTTTGTGTTATCCCATAAGAAAGAACTTAAGATTTGGGCTTGTGTAAGACAGATAGTGGCACTCCTCATTGCAGGTTAGAAGCTGCTTGCTGATAGCTAAATTATTCCAAGAGATTATCCACCTGCTTGTGCTTCGTCCCAAGGACAATGCGGGGAGGGGGTGTAAGTTGTCTGTACTGGTCTATTTTATGCTCTTTTTCCTGTAATTAATATATATGCTAACTGAATAACTTAAGGCTGTTTGGTACTCACCTTTAATCCTTCAGGTCTCTCCTATGTTTCTCTCTCCATTTCTGTCAATCTGCCATTTTCTTAACCCGGCACCCCTTCCCATGTACCTCCTATTGATTCCTGCCTGGTTCAGCTCTAATAAATTTCTAAACTTTCTTGTTACCTCCAATTAACCAGATGACCTCTCAAAAATTTAGAACGTCTCCAATAAATATTGTTACACACATATACCTCACATATGTATATAAATAGACTTTGCTGAGTTCATTTAGTGTTGTTCATATGTATATGTATTTGGGTCTGACCACTTGAGATTAAATAACCTATCAATCAATTTCTTTGTCAATTGCTTTGTGTTCTTGTACAGCTCGAATTACTGGTGACCTTTGTCTATAATACCTTCTAACATTTTTTTCCAGAAACGTAAGTTTTGGAAGATGCAGAAATTTTAATCTGTGTATTCCAGTTCTGCAATATGTCATGACCTCACAAATTCATTGCAATGTTAGCTGCATATGGCCTTAGTCTTCCTCTTTGCCCTCTGGCCCTATCCATTCTTCCCATCTCATGCTTTCTTTCACCTGAGGTAAGCTTTTAGATGCCCACCCAAATGCCAAGATTCTGGAATAATGATACATCTACACTCATGTCTAGAAGGCCTTTAATAAACATGTCATTTATACACACTCTTATCTTTGGTCTTTGATCACTTATAGCATTCTGCCAGAATATATATTAACTATGTCCTACTGAAGTTTTTGACTCATCCACATTTATTCCATCATCAATACCAGTATTGGTTTTAGACAATGGATTTTTTAGTTTTCTTGGTGAGACATGTTCTGTATAGTAACTGTGAATGACTGGACCACATTTGTCATGGGGGCCTTAAAGAGGTTCCCCCACAGCGTTTCCCTATGGTATTGGGTTGTCTTCTCTGTCTTTTGTTGACCTCCACTCATTGGTCCAATGTTGGCTTTTGCCACACCTCCTACATAAACCTGTAGGCTGAGTCCTCTTATTCTTGCCATTGCCAGAGGAGATGTTATTCTTAAGAATTGCTTGTATACAATAACTTCTCAAATGTTCCATTCTTCCACAATTAAAAACATTTTGCATTTTGATGTCTTCTCTTACCATTGGAAATTGTTTATCTTTCCTGAGCTTCAGTACCATATTAGAGTGTCTCAACATTCATTATATACAAGACCCACCCATCCATGGGTATTGATCTGATCTTTAAAGGGACAAATATGCTTTTGCCTTCTAAATTGGCATTCTTATAAGCCAAAGATACAATTATTATACATCTAGCTTCTGGGTCAGTTACCCCTATTTGTATGGCCTTAGTTAATCTTTGTAAAAAGTCACTAAAAGGTTCTTTCTGACCCTGTTTAACCTTAAAATATGATTAATGTAGTGATAGGAGCGGAGGGCCACTTCCCACCACCAGGCTAGCTTTACCCAAAATAATTAAACACAAACTGTGTTCTTTTTAAACATTGCCTGGTCTATTAGTTCCACAATCTTACTGGCTAACTCTCACATCTTGCTTTAACTCATTTCTAATAATGTGTGTAGCACCACAAGGTGGCATACCAGGGAGGATATTAACCTGCATCCATCTTGGAGAGGAGAGCTATGGCAACTGCCCTCACTGCCTTCTTCACAGAATCCTGTTCTGTTTACTCTGCCTACCTAATTTTCTGTCCTATTAAAGGGCCAAGGCAGTCTCTTTATTTAACCAATGAAATCAATACAAAACAGAAGACTCTCCCACATCACTTCCCCTTTTATTGTTTAAACAAATAAGAAAGGCTTTCACTTTAACATAGTAAAATTATATATAACAAAACAGTTATCAAGCAAGAATTACAGTTACAATATTTGTATCTACTTTATCTTTTATCATAACTAAGGAAAACTATAACTATAACTAACCATTCTTCACCTCCATCAAAGACTCCAGAAGGATATAATATTACCTAAGCAAACAAGAAATAAGCAACTTCTAAAACTCTAGAAATGACAGAGACATCTTGCTGCCTGGACAGTCACCCAAAGTTCCTCTGTATGGTTGGGGCATCCATCTTCAACCTACAGGCCTATAGTATCCAGCAGACATTTTCATGAAGCAGGAAATTCCAAAGACAGTTCAGTTACTATCTGCTGTGTCCTGCAGAATGTCTTGTAGACTCTTTCATGAATCAGGAACCTGGAAGATCATCTCACCTTTAGGCAAGTTTAGCAGTCCTCTCTCTGTGGGTTCTCTGTGTCCAGTTTATGAAACAGTCCAGGCAAGAGCAGTTTCTTGCCCAAATGGCTAACCAACTCCATAAGGAGCCTCTTCGATGCCCATCTTCCTCTTGAAGTAGA
>NW_026068253.1:731341-732634 GCF_014885135.2 Alexandromys fortis | reverse complement strand
CAATTATTATACATCTAGCTTCTGGGTCAGTTACCCCTATTTGTATGGCCTTAGTTAATCTTTGTAAAAAGTCACTAAAAGGTTCTTTCTGACCCTGTTTAATCTTAAAATATGATTAATGTAGTGATAGGAGCGGAGGGCCACTTCCCACCACCAGGCTAGCTTTACCCAAAATAATTAAACACAAACTGTGTTCTTTTTAAACATTGCCTGGTCTATTAGTTCCACAATCTTACTGGCTAACTCTCACATCTTGCTTTAACTCATTTCTAATAATGTGTGTAGCACCACAAGGTGGCATACCAGGGAGGATATTAACCTGCATCCATCTTGGAGAGGAGAGCTATGGCAACTGCCCTCACTGCCTTCTTCAAAGAATCCTGTTCTGTTTACTCTGCCTACCTAATTTTCTGTCCTATTAAAGGGCCAAGGCAGTCTCTTTATTTAACCAATGAAATCAATACAAAACAGAAGACTCTCCCACATCACTTCCCCTTTTATTGTTTAAACAAATAAGAAAGGCTTTCACTTTAACATAGTAAAATTATATATAACAAAACAGTTATCAAGCAAGAATTACAGTTACAATATTTGTATCTACTTTATCTTTTATCATAACTAAGGAAAACTATAACTATAACTAACCATTCTTCACCTCCATCAAAGACTCCAGAAGGATATAATATTACCTAAGCAAACAAGAAATAAGCAACTTCTAAAACTCTAGAAATGACAGAGACATCTTGCTGCCTGGACAGTCACCCAAAGTTCCTCTGTATGGTTGGGGCATCCATCTTCAACCTACAGGCCTATAGTATCCAGCAGACATTTTCATGAAGCAGGAAATTCCAAAGACAGTTCAGTTACTATCTGCTGTGTCCTGCAGAATGTCTTGTAGACTCTTTCATGAATCAGGAACCTGGAAGATCATCTCACCTTTAGGCAAGTTTAGCAGTCCTCTCTCTGTGGGTTCTCTGTGTCCAGTTTATGAAACAGTCCAGGCAAGAGCAGTTTCTTGCCCAAATGGCTAACCAACTCCATAAGGAGCCTCTTCGATGCCCATCTTCCTCTTGAAGTAGATTGGTCCTGCCAGGAGCAGACGTGTCTCATTATCATTGAACAGTCCTAAGTTATTAAAATATTTAAATGCCATATTCTGTAGTCTTTGAAAGATATGAAGAATGCCTAGGTAACTGAAATATATCTCTATATATCTAGAAAATCCAACTAACATGACTACAAGCTTGACTATTATTGATAATTATCCATTAACAACCTATATTTTTAATTATA
>NW_026068253.1:688159-725441 GCF_014885135.2 Alexandromys fortis | reverse complement strand
ATATATCTAGAAAATCCAACTAACATGACTACAAGCTTGACTATTATTGATAATTATCCATTAACAACCTATATTTTTAATTATATATTACATTTTTAAATGAACTACAAAATCACAATACCTTAATAAGTATCAAAAATACATATACATATAACAAAATTGACCTTAAAATCCATACCAATGTAAATTATTCATATCTATATCATATCCCCCTTTAAATGTAAAATAACATTTATAAACAATATTTGGGACTATGGGCACAGTTATTTCTCTCCAAACTGCTTCGAGCTGAATGGGGGCAGTGTTAATCAGATCGTTTAGGGTGTAACCTGTGTGCCAGGTTTATCTCAGTCGGCAGTTGAGCGAAGTAATTTTTTGAGGGTGTTCAGAGCAACCTTTCAGGAGGGCGTGGTCTATCATACCATATTGGGATAGAAGCAATCCACAGGGTCTCATCTTCTGTGAAAACAAAAGAAGACCCTCTCCAAAGCATCATGTTCTTAGATCCAAATTCTGAAGTCATACCCTTATGATATCCATTTTGTTCTAGCTTGGTAGCCCATATAATGAAATGTCTCTCTGTACATAGCTCCTTCACAGTCAAAATTTTAAAGAAAACACAATGTACATAATCCAGACTCTCTGTGAATTTTCCATTTTTATGTGGCTTATTTTTCTTTATTTCTTTTTTAATCTATAACTATCTGTACTGTGTGTCTTTAAGACATTACCCTTTTTTTAAGACATTAACTTTATTTGTATATTTTTTTTTCTTCTCTCTCCCAATCCTACGAACTCCAACACTGTAACTCAGTTAGTGGTCTTTTATGTCTGAATCTGTCCTATTGTGAATCTGTAAATTTTTACTATCCAGGAGCAGTTTGTTTTGTGCTTTTAAATCGCTAAGCGCTTAAGAATCTAAGCTGTGACATTCCTAGGTCAAAAACAGGTACTGCCTGCTTGCCCCACCAAGTCCAACATGGCAGAGCCGCTCCTGCCTCTGATCCTTGCACCACTATTGTGATGGAGCTGCTTGTGCTTCTGAGCCGCAGCACAAAATGATCCCCTTTTAGACACACAGCAAGCCTAGTTGCCATCAAACAAATTATAGCACTTTACTCCAAATGCTCCACTCAAAAGCTCTGTCTCCTGCAGGAGGCAGACAGGAATCACGATGGCAGCACAGCCCAGAAACTGATATCTCAAAACCGTCACTTTTTAGTTGATCTGATCCCAAGGCCTACCCAGGTCTCGGGTACTTTGTTCCCGACCCCTAGTGGGCCCAGAAATGCTCCATAGCTGGAGTTTACACCAGTGGCAGGGCCCAGGAAGCCATGTTTTTAAAGTGCACAGCTTTTTTCCTGCTATGGTTGCTGAGTCAGGGAAATTTCTTTGCAGCATGCCCTAACAAACAGCAACAAGCTATGTTAAACTGTGTTTCTCTTTTTTTAAATCCCTCTCAGGTTTTTAAGTGGATTTAGCCCCATGTTGGGCACCACTCTGTAGTGATAGGAGCGGCAGGCCATTTCCCACCACCCGGCTAGCTTTACCCAAAATAATTACACACAAACTGTGTTCTTTCTAAACACTGCCTGGCCCAGTAGTTCCAGCCTCTTACTGGCTAATTCTCACATCTTGCTTTAACTCATTTCTAATAATGTGTGTAGCACCACGAGGTGGCTTACCAGGGAGGATATTAACCTGCATCCCTCTTGGAGAGGAGAGCTATGTCAACTGCCCTCACTGCCTTCTTCACAGAATCCTGTTCTGTTTGCTCTGCCTACCTAATTTTCTGTCCTATTAAAGGGCCAAGGCAGTCTCTTTATTTAACCAATGAAATCAACACAAAACAGAAGACTCTCCCACATCAGATTCATCTCTCTTTCTTATTGCCTGAATAATTTCCCAAGCATTTGGCTGCTGTGTGACATAGGGACAAGGTGTGTTCATTGGAAAGAGCTTGATCCTGAAAATCAGAGTAAAGTTCCTTAACCAGAATTTGATCTAGGGAAATCTCAAGTCCTTTTGCTTTCCCCTGTTGCTCTAAAATTTAACCTTTTTTCCTAAATTAGCAACACCAAAGCAACTGCAGTCCACTTTCTAAGACTGCTGAGATTAACTAAGTCCAGTCTTGTGGCATTGCTTTGTTACTGGAAGCCCGTGTTTTGACCAATTCCCCAACAAAAGACAAATACATGCCATAAGATACAATTGCTTGTTTAATTTCTTTTAGATAAGTCATACATATGGTATTTTGTACCAGAATTTCTTTCTGATAATAACACCAGAAGGGCAGGTAAAACTCTGGGTTGGGTAAGCTATCCTGGAGTTTGGTGGGTACTGATGAGACTAATTTTTATTGTACTTTTTGTTCCTGATCATCAAATTTAATAAATCCCTCAACCATTTCCAATCTATTTACCACTGCCTTTTGTAGAGTCTGAGTCTTCATCCAATATTCTCTTCTAATGCCCTCATTCAGGATTTCAAGGTATGAATTCTGTCCAGTAGAGACAATATCTCATCCTTGGACATAATCTTCATAGCATGCATATGACCTTCTGGGAGAGGCATTCCATCTGTCATTTCATTATAACCTTTTGATGGAGTCCAATTGATATATTCAACACTTCAAATTCTCTTAGACAATGTCTCAGTATTCTCTGTCGTAGACTGAGTTTGTTTGACAAAGTGGCTGTATCCTTCTCCAGAGTATCCTATTTTTCTTTAAATTGAGCAGTGTCAGTCGGTAAACAATAAGTTATTTCTAAAAGTACGTCATTCTTGGTCCTATTATCAAACCTTGTTTTTAAGGAGAAAATATGGAGTACAAAACTAATCCCCAGAATCAAATAAAATTATGTTGTAGAGAAATCATATGTCTTGTATGACCTTATACATGGTGTAAATGAAAAGGGTATTGAAACCATGGATGGTTAGGTTGTCCTTTTAAATCATAAAATTGCCATTTTAAATCACATTTATAATTAATATTTTCAATATTACATCTTACTTTGGTTTAGTTAACTGGAGTAGATGCAATAGCCAATACCTGCCGATAGGTATCATGGTGTACTTGGAGCTGTGTGGATGGACTTAATCTCATTTTAGATGTAAATGCTAAATGATATGTTCAGATTAAAACCAGATATTTAGTATAAATCACAGTCTGTGTATTACAGGGTGGTCCCTGATTGGTCAGCAAATTGTTAGAAGCCACAGAACAGCTGGATCAGACCAGAGAAGCCTTTCTCCTGAGTTTTCATGGCATGGAAAAACTGTACCCAGAGTGGCTTCAAGTCCTCAGGAACCCTGGCTCCCTTTGACAGTACAGCTATGAGGCATATAATGAGGAAATATATGGAACCACCATTCCTCAAGACCACTGTGTATGAATTATATGCCCAAATGATCTACTGGCTTTGTGCACAAGCTGTGGCTTAGGTGGGCTGCGAGAGGCAGTGTAGGCCAAGCATGCACCATCCTTGAGGTGGGGACTCAAGACCACGAATTCCTTATCCAATTGTTGGGTGCCAGGTGTTGAAATAGCCAGGCTAGCTAAGGATAAAAGAATTATATTTTATTATTTATAAGGGGAAAACTCACAAAACAGAAAATGAGAAATCCAAAGCACAGCAATGTCCCATGGGAGAAGGTGCAAAGAAAACACACCTGGAGATACATCTGAATAACCACTGGGTCATAAAAAGAAATAGAGAAAGAAAGACTTCTTGAATTAAAAGAAATTGATTGTACAACATAAATAAACTTATAGGATACTATGAAAGCAGTACTAAGAATAAACGCCATAACAATAAATTCCTACATAAAGAATGTGGAGAATGATCACAGCAGTTACTTAACATTACAAATGAAATTTTTAGAACATAATGAAACAAACTCACTGAGGAGAAGTAGATGTCAGGAAATAATCAATTTGGGGGCTAAACAATAAAAATAAAAAAAGAGAAAAATGAAAAGAATTCATGAAACAAAGAGTTTGTTGTTTGAGAAAATAAACAAGATAGACACACTCTTATCGAAACTAACAAGAAAGGCAGATAGAAAATTCTTAAATTAGCAGTATCAGAAAATAAAACAAGGACATAACAAAAGACAATAACCAGGTTGCAATACAATACATGTACTCTACAAATTTGAAAAATTTTAAAAATGCATATTTTTTCTATGTAGGTATCATATACCAAAATTTAATCAAAACTAGATACATAATTTCAACAGACCTATAACCCTAAGGAAATAGAAGCAGTTATTAAAAGTCTCCCAACCAATATTAGCCCTGGGCCAGAATTTTCAGTGGAGCATTTTAACAGAATCTCAAAGAAGAACTAATAATACCATACTTGATTTTTTTTTTTTTTACACAATTGAAATAGACAGAACATTGCCCAACTCTTTTTAGGAAGATATAATTACCCTCATATGCCTACCATCCAAAGCTGTGACAGAAAAAAGAATCACAGATAAATCTCATAAAAATATCCTATATAGTACTGGCAGAATGAAGCTAAGAACACATAAAAAGTCATCCACCTGGATCAAGTATACTTTTCCCCAGAAATGCAGGGTTGGTTCACTATATGAAAAATTTTCAATGTAATCTACCATATAAACAAAATGAAAGAAAAAATATGATCATTTTATTAGATGCTGAAAAAGCCTTCAACAAAATTTAGCACACTTTCATGATGAAACCTTGTAGAGGTTTAGGATACAAGGGGCATATTTACACATAATGAAAACAATTTACAGTAAGCTGACAGCCAACCTCAAATTAAATGGAAAGAAACTCAAAAAGATGCCACTAAAGTCAGGAACAAGACAAGGTTGTCCACTCTATCTGCATCTACTGAATATAGTACCTGAACTTCTAGCTAAAGCAAGAAGACGACAACAGGAGATCAAGGTGATACAAATTGGGAAAGAATATGTCAAACTATCACTATTCACAGATGATAAAATAGTATGCATAAGTGGGTCCAAAAATTCTACCAGGGAACTCCTACAGCTGATAAACATCTTCAGTAAATTGATGGGATAAAAGATTAACTGAAAAGAAAACTAATAGCTCTACTATATACAAATCAAAATCTGGTCAAGAAAGAAATAAGAAAAATATTCACAACAGCCAGACATTTAAAATATTTTGGAGTAACTCTAAGCAAACAACTAAAAGACCTTTATGAACAGAACTTTAAGTCTCTGAGGAAATATATTAAAGAAGATATCAGAAAATGCAAAGATCTCCCATGGTCTTCAATATGTAGGATCGACATAATAAAGAATGGCAATCTTACCTAAAGCAATCTATAGATTTAAAGTAATCTCCACCAAAACCCCAAGGCAATTTTTAGCAGATAGTAAAAGGAAAATATTAAGTTTATATGTATAAACAAAAAAAACACATAACACCTAAATAAACACTGTACAATAAGAATTGTCTAGAGGCATCACAATCCCTGACTTCAAATTCTACTATAGAGCTAAAGCAATAAAAACAGCTTGTTTATTGGGATAAACATCCATCCACCTATAGGTTGTTAGGTGATAGATATAGCGATAGTTAGATAGATGGATAGGTAGATATAGTGATAGATAGATAAATATAGCAGTAGACAGATATGGTGATAGATTAAATAGGTAGATAGATGATAGATAGATGATAGATAGATAGATAGATAGATAGATAGATAGATAGATAGATACATAGATAGATACATAGATAGATACATAGATAGGTAGATACATAGATACATACATAGATAGATAATAGATGGATAGATATAAATGATAGATAGATAATCGATGGATAGGTAGATAGATAGTAGATAGATAGATAGATAGATAGATAGATAGATAGAAAGAACAATAGATAGAGAGTTTCACTCTAGTGGATAGAAATACATTCCTTCATTAATTCATTTACTTTAATTACAAAATAAAGTATAATATGATTAAACAAAAATTATATTGAAGTGAAACAAGAGAAATCAACAAAAAGAAAATAACCCAAGAGAAGGTACATGTGTCAGAGACCCACTCTTTATCATACTCATAAATACTGTGAAAACACTAAACTGAAAGCCATAATTAAAGACCAGAGGACCTAGTAAAGTCCTCTACAGGTCCTGTGTATGATGGTTCAGTCTCTATGAGCTTTGCTATGTTTATTTAGAGGGTCTTATTCTCCAGCTGTCAGCTACTCTTTCTGTCTCCCATAAATGCTCTGTCTCCTCATTCACAAATTCCTTTGGGGGAGGAATTTCAAGGAGACATTTCATTCAGTGCTGTGTGTTCCAAAGTATTGCACTCTCTGTATATTGTTGGCTGTAGTTCTCGATATATGTTCACAACTACTACAGGTGGGAGTTCAACTAAAGATGGAACAAAGTCCTGGTATATGAGTATAACAAAATATCATTAGGAATCATGTTATCACTTCATTTTTTTTTCTTTCTACAAGTCTTATTTGGTTGTACTCTATGTCCCTGGGCTATCTAGTGTCAGGCTCTTGGTCACACACACACAAAATGTCATGTAATGATTTCATTGGATGATGTGGGTCTTGTGCAGATCAGTAATTGGTTGGATATTCTCAGAAGCTTTGTTGCACCATCACCTTAACATATCTTAGATATAATAGATTTTTATAGATAGTGTTTGAGACAGGCTTGGTGTTTGTTTCTCTTACTTAATTTGATGATTAAGTTATAGAACTAAGACAATTACTAGATTACAGTCAATTAAGAGTTGAGTATGTGAAATTGCAAGTCAGGTTTTTAAAAAAACTAAACCAGTGTTGCTGGTGGTATATTTTTTTTTTAACCATTTACTCTTTCTCTTTGGTTCTTTTAGATCTTTGATCTTTTGAGGGTCCTGCTACCCAACTCCCAAATAAATAACACACAGAGGCTTAATTCTTAATATAAAATGTCGACCCTTATCTTGTTTTGTTTCTTGCCAACTTTTCTTAACTTAAATTATCCCATTTGTCTTTTGCTTTTGTCCCTGGGATTTTTCCTATTCTTACTTCTGCTTATCTTACTTTCACTCTAACTCTGTGGCTGACTACTGACTGTATGAATAGAAATTTGGCCCCTAGCAGTCTCCTATCCTTTTTCTCTCATTTCTCCTGCCTTCCAGAATCTCCTCTTATTTCTCTTATTTCAGAGACCCACTCCTTACCATACTCATAAATACTGTGAAAATGCTAAACTGAAAGCCATAATTAAAGACCAGAGGACCTAGTAAAGTCCTCTACAAATCCTGTGTATGATGATTCTATCCCTTTTCTTGTCTCACTATTGCTCTCTAAGCTCTTTATTAATCAACCAGGTGTTTTAGACAAAGAATCACAGGTTCAGTGTTAAACAAATGCAGGATAAACCAAAGCAACACATCTTTACATTAATAAACAAATATTTGACAACATGAATAAAAGTAGTATACCTTAAAAAGATACAAGAAACAAGAAAACTACAAAGATAAAAAAAGATGTCAGATACTCATGCCCTGAGCAGAGATTTCAGAAACCTACTCAGAGTAAGGGAACATAGAGTGGAGAATAAAGAAATAGGTTTCTAGTTTTTATGAAAGACATGATTTACCACCCGGCAATGAAAATTAAAAAACAGTTTCTGTAAATTTACCCAAATTCTTTTTCTTCATCATTCTATGAACATTTAGCTTATTACAATTTTTTGTAATATTTTGTAATTTTTTGACTATTACAAATGGATTGACTATTAAAATAAAACCACAAGTATTTCCATGGTGGTTTGTGGATACATTTGGGTATATATTTGAGAATAGTACAGCTATATCTTGAGATATATCTTTTCCTACCTTCCTAAAGTGTCATCAGACTGATTTCCATATTGGATTCACAAATTTGTATTACTAGTAGCAATGGATAAGGATTCCTCTTATTATGCATCCTCATCACATGGGCTGTCTATTGTTTTATTGATATTGCCCTTCTGACTCATGTAAGGTGAAATCACAAAGTAATTTTAATTTGCTTTTCCTTGTTGGCCAAAGATGTTGACCATATGTAACTCATGGTTTCTCTCCTGTCCATCAGTTCACAATTAACCACTATAAAGCTTAATATTAATTACAAGCTACTTAATCTATTACTTCATGCTTATTATTAACTATCTTTGACAAGTTAAATTAACTTGTTTTTATTGTTCTATATTTTACCATGAGTCTCATGGCTTGCTACCTCATGTCTTGTATTCCCCCACCAGCTATGGGTGTCTCCCCAACTCCACCCTTCTTCCTCCTGGATCTTTGTTTGGATTTCCCTCCTACCTATATTTTGCCCTGCCATAGGCAAATGCAATTTCCTTATTAACCAATGGTTTCTACATATTAGAATATCTGTGCCACCAAAAGCATACACACAAGTACAACTCAGACACACATACACATCCATTATGTATACACATACATTTTAGAAATGCAGGATGTGTCAAAATTTAAATTAAGTGATATAGACAAATATGCCATTTTAAAATTGTTTAAATACTAAATAAATGTATTCTTTTAAGCACTGCTTAGCCCATTTCTATTAATGTGTGTAGCACCCCAAGGTGCACTTATCAGGAAGATTCTAGCCTCCATCCATCCTGGGTTGGAGCTTCATTGTGTCTGCTCCAGAGAGTGCTTAAAAGAATACAGTTTGTGTTTTGTTATTTCTGGTAAAGCTAGCTGGTGGCAGGAGCTGGGTGGTGGAATGCAACCCGCAGCTCCTACAACAGAATGGTTCCCCACATTGGGCGCCAGATGAAGGCAAAGGCATAAGTGAAAAATAATCCCACACCAGTTTAGAATTATGATTAATAGAATGGTTATTTATTTAAAGGGGGAAAAAAACTTACAGATCACCATCCCAGACAACAGCCCTCTGCACAATCAGGAAAGGAGTCTAGTCGCTGGAAGTGGAGCAGGAAGTAAGAGAGAGTGAGAAGGGAAGTGGCCACTGTTTTAAAGGGAGAGAGTCCATGCCCCAATGGGCTGGTATCTCAGTGGCTATTGGCTGGAGGAGTTGAAGGACCTCCCGCAACAGCAGTGTTTTACCAACACTACATAGTTGAATGTGTGAAATGAGAAGCAGTACATGTCAAATGTGACTGTAAACATTAAAGTTCTCTGGTCATGTCAGGCAAAGGGAACTCTTGTGATTATTGTTTCATGATGTCTGTGAGGCAATTACTTGATTAGCTATTTATGTAGGCAGACCCAGACTAATGTGGTAGCACCATTCTTGGCAGGTAGCCTAGACTTTATATAATAAATGCAGTTCAGCAAGTCACAGAAAGCAGATCATTAAAAATCATATTTCCCCTAGGCTAGGCTTCAGTGTCTCCCTTAAGTTTCTGCTTCAGCAAAAACATGGAATATAACATGCAAACCATAAAATCCCTATTTTCTGCATGTCTTTTCTCTGTTTGATTACAGCATCAGAAACTATGTATTCTAGAAATCATAATAAAATCAAGTGTCTTTTTTTTTTTTGTTTAATGGCTACTGAAAGAAATTTGGGTTAATTGAAACATATTAAATGCATTTAAAAGTGCACTCTTTATTTAGTTAGAAATTGCTGATTCAACTTGAATTTAGGTTTAATTTCTTGATCAGTCATCTGTATTTTCAATGTATCAAAAATAATTAAGAATGATTGGAGACCATGACCTTTAAAATCTAGCAATAAATACTAAGATCAATAATCCTCTTACTCTTTAAAACAAAGGAGAATTGAGAAAGGTCAAAGAAAACAAATATTACTGCCATGATTATACAAGTATATATAGAAAAACATAAATTCTCATTGGGTCATTGATAAATACCATCTGTTCCCAACACTATTGTATGTGTGTTAACATTTGTTCCTTCATTAAATTCTCATTTTTTGTTACTTGAATAAGAGGAAATTTTGTTTCCAAGAATTTAAATTAATTTCCTTCTATAGCATATTCAATAAATTGCTAAATTTCGATTTGGTATTTGTCATACCTTGCCATAATAATCAATGTCTTAGTTCCAGGACAGTTCCAAAGCTACAGTGAAACTGTGTGTCTAAAAATAGCAAAAAGAAAAATAATAAGAATTTATGTCTTTCAATGTCTTTTTCATCAAACAGGCTGCCTCTTGCACACTTTTCTAATAACAGGTTTTTTTTTTTTTCCGAGACAGGGTTTCTCTGTGGCTTTGGAGCCTGTCCTGGAACTAGCTCTGTAGACCAGGCTGGTCTCGAACTCACAGAGATCCGCCTGCCTCTGCCTCCCGAGTGCTGGGATTAAAGGCGTGCACCACCACTGCCCGGCCTCTAATACCAGTTTTTGTCATAAATTTTTAATATTGAAACCTTCACTTTTGTGTGTTTGGTCCCAGTGAGATTTCCTTCTCTGGACATTATTTTCTGAAATTTTCAGTATTATATATAATTTTTGAAAATTATATATGAAGGACTTTATTGTGATTAATTTTATTGATTTAAATGTTATTACAAATTCACACTATTTTCCCTGTAGTTTTTAGTAATTTCATACAACTTCCCATCATTCATTATGTTTGGAACACTTATAAAGTTTCCTATACTTTTGTCTGACTTCAAACTTTGATATATGGTACATAATGGGTTTCATTTCATGTGTAGAATTGCTTTTTGCTAATTTGAATAAAATATTTTCATGCTGGACTAAAGTTCAATACTTTATTTTAAAAAGGAAAATAAAAGAATTGTTCCATATATTAGTTTACTGTTTTTGCTTTCTATCTCTCTTTTTTGTCTTTATCTCTTTCTTTCTCACTGTGTGTGTGTGTGTGTGTGTGTGTGTGTGTGTGTGTGTGTGTGTGTATGTGTAGTGTCTGGGAATTGATGTAGGATCTTAAAACATTCACTTATTCCAGTTGTGTGTGTAAATACTGACTTCATCCTGAAATTATCAATAGTCTATTAATGTACACCAATAAAGACAGGTTGTTATGATTGTGCATTGCATCTCATTTCAGACTACAAAAACAATAAGTCTCATGATTTAAACTGGTATGTACTTTTAAGTCTCTTACAAAAAATACTTTACTCCAACCCTCATTTAAAATATATCAAGCTGTTCTCTACTATTGTCAGTTCTGCCATTAACCTTCTATTGCAATCAGTTTTTTCTTCTTTCTGTCTTTTTATGAGTATAAATATTACCTGTTAAGAGCCAGTATAGTCAAGCTCAGACCCATCCCTCCAGGCAGATGCTAAACTGTAGTTATACCAAATAAAGAGTGTTCAACTGCTCAGAAAACTGGGAAATATGACATTTAAATATTTAATTATTAAAAACTTTACATAACAACATGAAACAGTTTGTCTCCTAGCAGCAGCACTCTATTTCCTCTAAAGAAAACAGAAGACAAATGTGTTCCTCATAATACATCAAAGTGGCCTCCAGCCACTGGGCACCTTCTAAATATCCTTTAAAATGATAAATTTGGCAGGATAATTGTCAGACATTTCTATGCCACAAACACCAGACAGGAGCAAAGAGACCAGCTATGTCAGGATGTGACCAGCATCCAGCCTTCTCAGGTCCCCCACTCCCAAAGACTACACCCAAAAATAAGTAGGAAGAAATCTTATCTGCTGCCTCAATTTCTTTAACCTGTGGTGCCTAACCTTTTGCCTTTTTATTATAAAAAGACATGGACATGAAATTAACTGTTGTCTTTTTAAGAGACAAGCCATGCCCACACCCTCCCCCATCCACTGAGGCAGGTTCTCCTTTCTGCTTGCAGCCTTAGTCTCTTTCTCTTTTCTATCTTCCTCTTGGAGAGGCAGTTTCTGCCTCTCCCCACTTCTTCCCTTCCCCCTTTAAGTCTCTGCCTCCTCTCTTCTCTCTCTCTCTCTCTCTCTCTCTCTCTCTCTCTCTCTCTCTCTCTTCTCTCTCTCTCTCTCTCTCTCTCTCTCTCTCTCTCTCTCTCTGCTCTTCTTCCCTTCTTCCTTTCCCTCCATAATCCCCTGAATAAATATCCAACCTCACACTACATGGTGTTCCTATCCATGGCCATGTATTTCCCTGCCTGGGTCAAGCCACCGCTTGGGGATAAGCAGCCATCTCTGCCTGGGACTGGCTTCTCTCAGGGCCAACTGTCTGCTGCCACATTGCCTACTACCACTACTTGGGGACCTACACCATTTCTGTTGCCTGCTGACACTGGGATCCTGCAGCAATTTTTAATTTTTCCATTACACGGGCATTCTGTGTTTTAGATAGCAACAGTAAATATGTTCTAATTTCAACTTATTTTACTGAATTTAGAGTTTTTATTTATTTTTTATTCCTACTCCTCAAATAATATCTGTGAACATTGACAGGAACTTAATAAATGAGTCCTAATACTCTTTTGGAAAAGAGTGTTTTGTTTGATGACTGCAACCAGTGTTGTTTTTATAAAATATTTATTTTAATTATGTTTACATGTATGCGTTTCTCTGTGAGAATGTGTATACATGTGTCAATACTAAGAAAGGCCAGAGACATTGGATCTTCCAGTGCTCAAGTTATAGGAACCTGTGAGCTATACAACACATGTGTTGTAAACTGAACTCTGGACCTATATGAAAACAATTCTAGTTCTTCCCTACTGAGGTACCTCTCTCACCCTGTACTGGGTTGAAGAATCCAGGAGCAGTCAACATATTTGCCAGAACAACTGGGCATATGTAAGATGGTTGCTGTTTCTCACAACCAAAAAGGCATACCCAAAAGTTATGAAATGCAGATTTGATGGCATAACAACCGTTTGTGGGATAAATTGACCCTAGAAACTGGAAAGGATTGCAAGCCACATCCATATCACTCAGGACTCTTCTTACTATAAGCTGTTAGCCACATTATATGGAAAAATATATCTAAACTAATACTTGAAGGAAAATCTGGGAGGTAAAATATAACAGCACATGTATTTTACAAAAAAGTTAACATGTTTTTAAGTGCACTATCATTTGTCATATCAACTTGTAGACTGGGCAACATAAATTTATGTCATCACGTTCAGGAGGCTGCAAGTCTATGGTCAGGCAAGGGCAATGACTGCTTTGACACTTTCAGAGAAGTGCTAACTTCTTCAAGCATCCTCTTATGGAGGACAAATCAAATTCCAACGGGATTCTTTCTATCGCATCCTTATTGATGAGGCCTTTTCCTTCTCCATATCATCTGTCAAAGCCCTCTTCAAATGATAAATTTTGAAAAAAATAATAAGCCTACAGGTGACAATACATAGGCTAAAAAATTCTTGGAAGAATTTTATAGCAGAATGTAAGTCTCAATAAAATGAACATTTTATTTTTGTAGTGAGTATTAATAATTATGAAAAAATCATATTTACATAATTAAAATGACTTATAGACAAAAATATTATGTTCAGAAGGGAAAAAACTTATAGAGAATCAAGATTCCAAAATTAGTTAGAGAAGAAAGAAGTATTTATATTTGTGGACTGTGAGTTAAAAAAAAAAAAAGATACCTTCTTGCAATCTTGATAATTAAAGACTGAAGCACAGATGCTCTTATAAAGTGCTAAAGCAAAGTCTTCAGCGGAAGCATGAATAATAAAATTGTGATCCCTTCAGGAGATTAATTTCTCTCAATTTACAGTATTGAAAACATTCCTAAATAACTCAAACATTTATCTGTTGCTCACCTGTGTACCTAATTGGGGAGTTAATAGATAAGAACAAAAAAACAAGAGACTTTTATTCACAGTTTTATTTGTAAAATAACTTTATAATTAATGAAGTGCTTCACCTCGTTCTCTATCCTCTCAGCTTCTGTTCTCTTATAATTATTGCCTTTTACTTTTTATTTTTTTTTTTGAAACAGGGCTCTTCTGTGTAGTTCTGGCTGTTCTGTAACCTTTTCAATAGACCAGGCTAGCCTCAAAACAGATATTATCTACTGCCTCTACCCCATGAATGCTGGGATTAAACATGTGTGGTACAATTTGACTTTTCAACCATGAGCTGATAATGCATATTAACTTTCTTGAAGGTAAAATGTTGACATGTAGCAGACATAGATTTGGGATGTTAATAATACACCTATAAGCATATTATTTTCAAGAAATATTCTTTTTAGATAGAAAGAAAGAAATTTTCTTTTTAGATAAGTTTTTATTTTCTTATCCTCCTCTCTTCCCAATTACTCATCATATTCCCCATGTTACCAATCATAAGCAGAGAAGCAGGAATAGTTAGAGAATTGGTATTCCTGCTTCTCTGCTTATGAAAGCATAGATCTCTCATGAATAGCAACAAAATACTGCCTACCAAGCTGTAGTAAGACTAAACACATCTCCATGTACTAAGACTGGGCAGGGAGACCCAGTATGAGGAATGTAGTTCCATGTGTCTTCAAATTTCTGGGTATTCTATTTTTTAACAGCTGAGTAATACTCTCTTGTATAAAAATACCAAATTTTCTTTATCTGTTTCTCAATTTAACGATGTTTAAGTTGTCCTTGCGGTATCATTAGGCCTTTCTTGAGTATTCCTAAGCACAGTGTAGCTGGGACTTGTGTAGAATGATTCCCGGTTTACCTGGAAATCTGTTGTATTAATTTCCAAAGTGGCTGTACAAGTTTGTACTCCTTCCAGAAATGTAAGAGTGTTCTCCCTTGCTACACATCATCTTCAGTATGAGAAGTTGCTAGTATATTTGATCTTAGCCATTTTGAGAAGTGGAAGATGGAAACTTAGACTTTTTTTTTTATTTCCCTCTTGGCTAAGGATGGTGAACATCTCCATAAGTGTTTCTCTGCCATTTGAGATTTTTCTGTCAAGAATTCTGTTTAGATTAGTACCTCATTTTTAAATTGGTCTATTTAGTTCATTGATATCTAGTTCCTAGTTTTCTTTTATAGAAATCAATTCTTTGTCAGATGTGAAATTGGTGAGTATTTTTATCCATTCTGTGTACAACCATTTCATCTAACTGACAGCCTCCTTTGTCTTCCAGAAACTTTTCAGTTTCAGAAGGTCCTATTTATTAATTGTTACTAGTGCGTGTGCTATTGATGCTCTATTAAGAAGTTGTCTCCTGTGCCTGTGCATATGAGATTATTTCCCACTTTCTCTATTATCAAGTCTAGTGTAACTGGATTTATGATGAGGTTTTGATCCATTTGTACTGCAGTTTTTTGAAGGGAGATATAGGTAGGTACCACAATTTGTTGAAAATATTTTCTTTTTTGCCCATGTATCATTTTGTCTTCTTTGTTGAAAAAATGTGTATAGAGTAATTTGAATTTAGATCTGTCTTGGTCTTCATTTCTATTAATTTTTTGGTCTGTTTTTATACCATTTTCCTCCCCTTCCCCCATTGCCCTCCCCCTCCCTCTCCAGTCCAAAGAGCAGTCAGGGTTCCCTGCCCTGTGGGAAGTCCAAGGTTCTCCCCACTCCATCCAGGTCTAGGAAGGTGAGCATCCAAACAGACTAGGCTCCCACAAAGCCAGTACATGCAGTAGGATCAAAACCCAGTGCCATTGTCCTTGGCTTTGCAGTCAGCCTTCCTTGTCAGCCACTTTCAGAGAGTCCTGTTTTATCTTATTCTTTTTCAGTCCCAGTCCAGCTTGCTTTGGTGAGCTCCCATTAGATCAGCCCCACTGTCTCAGTGGGTGGGTGCACCCCTCGTGGTCCTGACTTCCTTGTTCATGTCCTCCCTCCTTCTGGTCTTCATTTGGACCTTGGGAGCTCAGTCCAGTGATCCAATGTGGATCTCTGTCTCTAGCTTTACCCATCACCAGATGAAGGTTCTATGGAGATATGCAAGATATTCATCAGTATGGCTATAGGATAGGGCCATTTCAAGACACTGTCTTTAAGACAAAAAAGCAACCTACTGACTGGGAGAAGATCTTCACCAACCCTGCTACAGACAAAGGTCTGGTCTCCAAAATATATAAAGAACTCAAGAAACTAGACTTTAAAATGCTAATTAACCCAATTAAAAATGGGGTACTGAACTGAAGAGACAATTCTCAACAGAAGAAGTTCAAATGGTCAAAAGACACTTAAGGTCATGCACAACCTCCTTAGCGATCAGGGAAATGCAAATCAAAGCAACTTTGAGATACCATCTTACATCTGTCAGAATGGCTAAAATCAAAAACACCAATGATAGTCTTTGCTGGAGAGGATGTGGGGGAAGAGGAACACTTATCCATTGCTGGTGGGAACGCAAACTTGTGCAACCACTTTGGAAATCAGTGTGGCTGTTTCTTAGGAAATTTGGGCTCAATCTACCCCAGGATACAGCAATACCACTCTTGGAAATATACCCAAGAGATGTCCTATCATATGACAAAAGCATTTGTTCAACTATGTTCATAGCAGGATTATTTGTAATAGCCAGAGCTGGAAACAACCTAGATGCCCCTCAATGGAAGAATGGATAAAAAAAAGTGTGAATATGTACACATTAGAGTATTACTCAGTGGTTAAAAAAAATGACATCTTGGATTTTGAATGCAAATGGATGGAAATAGAAAACACTATCTTGAGCGAGGTAACCCAGACCCAAAAAGATGAGTATGGTATGTACTCACTTATAAGTGGATTCTAGCCATAAATAAAGCACATTGAGCCTATAATCCATGATCCTAGAGAAGCTAAATAAGAAGGAATACCCAAAGAAAAACATATAGTTATCCTCCTGGACATTGGAAGGAGCCAAGACTGCCAGGTAAAAATTGGAAGCTTGGGGGTGAGGGTAGGGAGAAAGTAAGGGGAGATAGGAAGAAAACAGTGAGAAGGGGAGGATGGGGAGAGCTTGAGGGAATGGGGCAGTTGGGATGGAGGAGGGGTGGATATGGGAGCAGGGAAGTATATATCTTAGTTTAGGGAGCCATTTTAGGGTTGGCAAGAGGCTTGACTCTAGTGGTGTCCCCAGGTGTCCATGGAGATGTCCCTAGCTAGATGCTTGGACAGCTGAGGAGAGGGAGCCTGAAATGGCCCTATCATATAGAGTTTGAATATTTCTTATAGAATGTTCAACAGGTCTGGATCTGAAGATAGATTTTTTTTCTGTAAATTTGAGTTTTTCAATAAATATCTTGCTTTCTCCATTTATGTTGATTGACAGTTACTAGATACTTGGCTGAAATTCTTGGTCTTTTGATTTCTGCAAGAAACCATTCCAGCTCTTTTAGGAATTTCAGCTCTCTTTTGAGAATTAGCTGTCATTTTGATAAGTTTTTCTTATATGTTATTTCCCTTGTTTTCTTGCCACTTTTAATATTTTTTTCATTATTCTGTAGTTTTATTATTTTTATTATTATGTATCAAGGACTTTATTTTCTAAATCTGTATTATTTTCTCTTAGTTTCTCTACCTTTATATGCTTGTCCTTCTTTAGATTGAAAGAAATTCTTCTCTGATTATATTACATTTGTTCTCTGTATTTTTGAAATGGGTTTCTTCTCCTTCTTCTATTCCTATTTTCCTTATGTTTATTCCTTGATTAGTGTCCCAGATTTCCTCTGTGTTTTTGTTGGGAAATTTTTAGATTTAATATTTTCTTTAAGTAATGAATTTAATTTACCTATGGTATCACAATGCCTTAGAGTCTCTCTTTCTTTTTTTGTATGCTGTTATCAAGGCTTGCAGCAGTAATTGCTGTTCACCGACCCAGATTTTCATTTCCAGAATCCCCTGTGTTTGTATTTTCACTATTGCTTCTTATTTCCATTTTCAGGTTTTGAACAGTTTCCTTCATCTCTTTGTTTTTTCTTGATTTTTTTTTTTTTTAGGGAGCTACTAATTTCTTCCAATATTTTGTTTGTCTTTTCCTCAGTTTATTTAAGGGATTTGTTTATTTCTTCTTTAAGATTTTCTAAAATATGTATTAATTCATTTTTAATATCAAGTTCAAATGGATTATTCAGGTCTTTCTTTTGAAAGAGAGCTGGGCTGTGGTGATGCCATATTGCCTTTCTTTTATTGATTGTGTTTATATGATGTTGTTTAGGCATCTGTATTTTGAATGATTATAGAACCCAGTGTTGAATCTTGCATTTATCTTTGTTGATTTGTCTTTCCTTTTCTCTGGGGTTCTAGATCCTGACTGACCTATGATAAAGCTAAATACTTCTTCCATGAAGTAGCCGAGGACATAGAGCCTGAGGATTGTCATGCATTCTGGGGTAATTGAACCAGATTAAAGAGATTTAGCAGGAGGTGGGAAGTGTCTAAGACAATGAGGGGGTCCCTTACACTTCCATTGCCTGCAGAAAATCTTCTGGGGCTGTTGGCTGTAGGATGGAGATCAGGGGAGAAGATGTCCATTTCAATCAGCAATTTGATATGTCCTTTACAGGAGAGGTATTAAACATAATATAATTATCATATGAAACTATTAGGTCAGGCTTTGGTTTGACATATTAATTACACTAGGTAACACCAGCATTTCTACTGTTATAAAATACATGGTTGCATGAGATGTGGTGTTCTATTAGTGTAAAATATTCTATTTGTACTGCTACTCTGTGAAGAATATGTGAGATGTAAACAAACACTTCTCATTTATCTCTGACTGCCCAGACCGGAATAATCACACAGAAAATATATATTTTTTTTTTTACAATACTGTTTTGCCAGTGTCTCAGACATATTCTAAATAGCTTTTAAATCTTAAATTAACACATTTATATTAATTTGTGTATCACTACAAGACTAGGGCCTACTTCTAAGTTCTGGTGTTTTGCTATTTTGGCAGATACATGGCATTTTCTTGACTTCACCAATTTTCTCTACATATTTTTCTAGTCTGACTGCAGTTTGTTCTGACATAGTACAAAACAGTTTTATTCATTAACCAATAAAAGCAACACCTGTACAGAAGGACATCCCACATCATCTCCCCTCCTTTTCTCGCTAAATTAAAGATTTTAGTTTTAACATAAAAAATTACATATAACAAATCAGATATAAAACAAGAAATATTGTTACAATATTTCTTTGTTTGTCTAAAGTTTCATAGCTAATGTATCATTTATCACAACTAAGGAAAACTATAAAAACAACTACTATTCTTCAACTCCACCAAGACCGCAGGAGGACTAAAATATCATGTAAGTAAACAGAAAGTACATGTAAGCAACTTCCAAAACTTTAGAATTGACAGCGACATCTCTCTGCACCTACCTAAAGTTCTTCTGTCATGTTGGGGCATACATATTTAGCCTACAGTCCCACAGTATCTGGCAGACAGAAGAGGAAATTTGAAACATTGTTTTGCCTGTATTGACAGAGTTCATCAGTCAATGATGTTCTGCAGAATGTCTGACAGTTTCTTTTTTGAAGCAGTAACTCTGCAGGACCATTTAACTGTGTTTATGCAAGTTCAACATTCATTTTTCTATGGGTCCAATAAGTCCAGTTTATACAGTATACAGTCAAGCAGTCCAGGCAAGAGCAATTTCTTGCCCAAATGGCTAGTCTTTTCATATTGAAGGTAAATGGCTTAATTATATTTTTTGATGACCTCCAGCCTCTCTGAAATAATTGGTGCTGCCAGAAGCAGGCATGTCTCACTGTTGAAAAAGTCTAAGATTCTAAAACATCCCAAATGTCATATTTTGTAGGTCTTTGAAAGCTTTGAAAAATACTGTTTTATTTTAAATATAACTCTGTATATCTAGAAAACATAAATAACATGACTGCAAGTTTATTATAAATGTCTATCTATTAGTCTATATTTTTTAAATATACATTACATTTTTAAATGAACTGTCCAAACACAATACCTTAAGCAACAGATGAAATATTTTGACAGAGGTTTTTGTCCTGCCTGGTCCCACAACCATTCAGTCCCAAAGAAACACATAGAGCCTGACATTAATTATAAACTGGTTAGGCTTTCTTACTAACTAATTTTTACATCTTAAATTAGCCCATAATTCTTATTTGTGTTAGCCACATGGCTTGGAGCCATTCATCTGTGAGGCATTCTCATCTTGTTTCCTTCTTAGTCTGTGTGCCCACTGCAGACTGAGTCTATCTTCTTCCCAGAATTGTCCTGCTCTGTTTATCCTGCTTATACTTTCTGCTTGGCTACTGGACAATCAGCATTTTATTAAACCAATACAACTGGCAAATCTTGACAGGGTACAAGTCCATTGTCCCACTGTAGAAATGCACATACTCAGTGTAACAAAATCAATCTTAAATTTGTGTCAGTTGTCCAAGATCCATATCAATACAAAGTATACATCACTATATCATTTCCCTTTTATTGTTTCCTTTTTTAGAAGTTTACTGTGACTTTAATTAAGTACTATTAATAAACCCACTATAAACAAAATTAACATTTTTGGTAATTTTGTCATAGTTTTCTCCAAAGTCTTCATGCTGTACTTTTATAGGGGGAAGTGAACTTGAGAATAAGAGAGTGTGTGGTTATAAACACATATTTGGTTCTCTCTTTTGAACATAAATTTGCTGGATCTATATTTTCTATCTTTATCAAAGGTTCAAGCCCAAGAATATTAGTTTTCATTCACTAGATTTATTAATGTGAGGGTGTTTATTAATGGCACTGCAGTCTAAAAACCTTTGTGGATCAATGTATTTGAGTTTAAAATATGGAATATTAACATAAAACTCAATCCATTCATATTTTTCTATTAGGATAAACCTAAAAGAAACAATAATAACTCCCAAGGGATAATTCACTGACCAACCTTTTAAGACATCAAATATAAAGACCAAACATGTAGACTGTATATCATCCCCTTATCTGCAGTCAATATAGTGAGAGTCTTATTCTTTCTCAAATCTGTCTTTGATATAATTGTAAAGAAGAATACATGAAATAGATATGTCAAAAAGAATTTAAATATTATATTAGTACATATATATCAAGTGAGAGCCAGAACTTTCTGGCATGGCTTGGTGGATAAACATGCTTGATGGAAAGCCTGATGACTTAAGTTTGGTTCTTCAAACCTACACATTGGGCATACAAAATAGACCCTGATAG
This sequence comes from Alexandromys fortis, assembly GCF_014885135.2. NCBI lineage: Eukaryota > Metazoa > Chordata > Mammalia > Rodentia > Cricetidae > Alexandromys > Alexandromys fortis. The sequence continues at coordinate 704,382 of NW_026068253.1, read as the reverse complement.
ATTTCTGCAATCTCCACTGATATGGGAGGGTCTTCTGTTTTGTGTTGATTTCATTGGTTAATAAAGAAACTACCTTGGCCATTTGATAGGTCAGCCCTTAAGTGGGTAGAGTAGACAGAACAGAATGCTGGGAGGAAGAGGGAAGTGAGGCAATTGCCATGACTCTCCTCTCTGGGTCTGATGCTATGGTGCCAGCCACTAGGTCAGACATGCTGAATCTTTCCTGGTAAGCCACCACCTTGTGGTGCTATACAGATTATTAGAAATGGGTTAATCAAGATGTGAGAATTAGCCATTAAGAGGCTGGAACTAATGGGCCAGGTAGTGTTTAAAAGAAAGTTGTGTGTTGTTATTTCAGGGTATAAGCTAGCCAGGCAGCTGGGAGCCAGGCAGCAGGAAAGCAGGCCTGATTGCCTCCTCACTACACTCCACCGGTACCATTGTAGGAGCATACACAATCACAAAAATATATTTTTAAATTCACACACATTTAAATGTATTGAAAATCTATAAGAGAGAAGTGTCTAAAAATGGTTTAAAGCATAACAAATATAAGAAATAGCAATGATAATATACAAGTTCATGATTGAATTTAGAAAATGTAGGCAGGATATATTTAAAAACAACGTCTTTCTCTATAAAAACAATAATATTTGCAATCTTTTTACAAAACTTTATTTTTTGCCTATTTTTGCATGAGTATGTACATGGCCATATAGGTACATATAAGTCATGGTGTTTTAGAAGTCTTAAGAGGGCACTAAATTTCTTCTAACTGGAATTACAGACAGTTGTGGGTCACCCATTTAGGTAGGGCAACAGTGAAAACACAAACAAGCACATGAAAATTCATGATGAATAAGCAAATTTGTCCAAAAAAGCCTTTCAGCAGAACAAAAGCACAGTAACTAATTATGCACACACCTAGTCAAGCACAACACAACATCAAAAACCACTAGTTGCAAATGGTCCACTCAGATATGTTTCTATGGCAGCTTACTTTCCCTAACCCGAAAATAACCTCCAAACAATTTCAATAAAGAGCTTCTGTATTCGAATATTTTAGAGTCTGTGTTATTGACTCCACGTCTTTGCAACCCCCTCCTAGGAACAGGAATTACACAACAAACAACAGCAACAAACCCACAAGTTGGAACCAACATGGATTGATCTTTTCCTTTTTCTTGTTTTTTGTGTCCTCCTTACACTCTTTTGGATATTTTTCTTCATTGCTCACTGCCCTGGCTGCTGTCCCTATACCAACTCTGCTGTGTTTTGAGTTCACCCCCTTTGGCTTGATGACAGAGGATTCTGTCCCATCAGGTCCCACATCAATTTATTCCCAAATAAGCACACAGAGGTCTATGTAAATTGTAAACTGATTGGCCAATTAGCTCAGGCTTCTTACTAATTAATTTTTATAATTTATGTAAGCCTATAGATCTTGTCTGTGTTAGCCATGTGGCGGCTTTCTATTTCTTTTAGCAAAGTAGTCATATCTTGCACGTTTTGTGTCTCGGTGACAACTGTAGACTGAATCTTTCCTCTTCCCAGAATGTTCCTATTCTTTTTGACCCAACTCTATTTCCTGCCTGGTGGCCCCACCTATACTTCCTGCCTGGCTACTGGCCAATCAGCAATTTATTAAGAAAGTACAAGAAATATATCTTTCTATGGTAAAACGTTGTCCCACAGCACTTCCCCACCTTTTTTTTTTCAAAGCAAGAACTTTAAATTAAATCTCCATTCAGCATCATTTGTTGAATGTGGTTTCTGTCACACCAGTCCCACAGACATTCAGTCTGAAGGAAATACACAGAGGTCTCCATTAAAAATAAACTTATTGGCCTATTAGCTCAGGCTTCTTATTAACTCTTATAACTTATATTAGCCCATAATTCTTGTCAATGTTAGCCCCATGGTTTGGTATAGTTTTTGCGAGACAGTCACATAATATTTCCTCTGTGGCTAGATAATGACTGCAGACTGACTCTTTCTTTTCCCAGAATCTTCTTGTTCTCATTGATCTACCTCTACTTCCTTCCTGGTCACCCTTCCTATACTTCCTCCCTGGGTACTGGACAATTAGTATTTTATTAAACAAGTACAAGAAACAAATTTTTACAGGGTAAAGCCATTCTCCCACTGCATGGCTACTCTCCAGGATTATCTGAAGGCTCTCCTCTGTTATGGGGAGTTCTGACTGTGCTTCAGAGTGTATATTGTTGGACTTCCTCTCGTAGTCTCTCAACTAATCCTGTTATGTGCCATTATGGCAGTAGCCATTCACTTATTTCACAAAAAATATTTTGGCCATTCTAATTATTTTAATCCCCTTTTGTTTCTGGGATTGGGAATTATCCTCAGATAGCAACTACATTCATTAGCTTGACCCTGAATCTGAGTGTGGGGAATGAGATGGGTTCTTGCTGTTCCACTGTATCTTCTGACTGCTTTTGTATTTGCTGCCCCTACTGACAGGTTCCTTCTGGGGCCTATCAGGAATGGTACCCATTCCCCAGAGGATGGGCCCATCCCTTCTCTGCCAGTGCTGCCACCACTTTTCCCCCAAAGTTGGCAAGAGTTCTAAGTTCCATGCAAAGGCTGCTACCTTGATCATGGCCATTGTGTTTGCCTCTACCTTGCCTCCCACCCATAATATGCAGATTCTGGAGCAGAAGCTGGCTTTTCTGGCCATTTTGCTAAGCTATTTCTGCAGTACTTTGACACTGAGGAGGCCTGGGCCTTGGGCCCACTCTCCTCAACTCTCTTGGCCCCAATAAACCTTGGTGTGGAGATTGAACCACCACATAACTTGTCCCTGACAACAGCAGGATGGACATGCCCCTGATTCTGTTGGGTCTATCTCTATCTTTTGAGGACCTAGATGATCCCCTTCCTTTCTCAGTTTCTTTCTACACTAAGGTGATCTCAAAGCAAAAGCTCAAGAAATCTTTTTCCCCCTCCTTTCAGAGGGTCATTCACTCACAGGTACTGTACAAGGCAGGATGCAGTGATGAGGAACTGTTGACAATTCCTCCCCAGCTGGGCCTCTGGAGAACACATCAGGCTGATGTGGGACAATTGTCTATTATCTGTCAATTATGTTTTAAATAAACACTAATTGGCCAGGCAGGAAGTACAGGCAGGACAACAAGACAGGAAGTAGAGATGAGTCAATGAGAACTGGACAATTCTGAGAAGGAGGAAGCCATTTTCTCCCCAGTTCTTTCCCAACCACAGAAGAAGGAAGATGTGATTGTCCCACTGAATAAGGTACTGAACCATGTAGCTAACATAGATAAAAATAATGGGTGAATATAAGTTATAAAAGTTAATCAGAAGCCTGAGCTAATTGGACAATCAGTTTATGATTAATGTAGAAGTCTGCGTGATTTCCTTGGGGCTAAATGACAGAAACCAGGCAGGACAGAAACCCAGACAACAGATGGCACCTATGTAGACAACTGCAGTCACATAAAACATGAGAGAGCTAAGTAAGTAGTTTTAGATGAATATAATAAATTTAACCACAGCTTATTGATAACAGCATTTTCTCATCTGGGCTTTGATTGCTAGAGGCAGTTGTTGGGCTCTAAAACCCACAAAGGAGGAAATCACCCCAAGAGACACTCTCACCATAGATGATGCAATAGCAAGAGGAATTTTTATTTTGCTGTCAAGGCAAAGGTCCCTCAGTTCCAAGAGGAGAAGGACCCCTGCTTTGTCTATTACAGGCTCTTTTAATGGAGAAAGCCACAGAATCAGGGAGGTAGTACATAATCAAAAGGGAGTGTCTAGAAATGGTTTGTCAACTATTTTGACTAGTTCATTCAATGGTCAGCTAACTCTAATTGATCAATGCTATGCAGTTGCTGGGTTGGTTGTACACTAAGGAACACTTGCAGGTTATCTGCAGGTCATCTCACCCCAGTTCCAAGGTCTGGGTCTATTGAAGAAAAACTACAAAGGGGATGGAAAATACTCAAAGCTCCAGTTCACATGGGGTTTGTTACCAGGGTCCTGGTTCCCAGAAGTGGGGGTGCAGTAATGCTGAGGTACCCCAAAGTCTTTCATTCCCCCCCTCTTATCTTGGGATTCTTAGGGATTTTCCCTAAGAGCATGGTATTGCTGGGTCAACACAAAAGCTTGAGTAATGCTAAGTCACTAGCAAATGAACATCACTAGTCATTTGAGGATACAGGGTCCAAAGCATAAGATGAGTAACAGAATGATCAAGGGACCAGCGATGGTAGAAATGAGTGTTGTGAACCCGGGGGATCTATTGAACCAGCCTTCAAACCAACCTTGTCATGCTTCTCTATCTCTCTGTCTCTTGTCTAAACAATCTCTGAGCTTAGCCATCGAATCCTTAATTACCCCGAAGTGATCTACATAAAAACAACATTGTTCTCTTAAGGCAGTGCAAAGTCCTCCTTATTGAAGAAATAGTAAGTTTAACCCATGCCTATTTTGTAACACTACTTCAAAAAGTGAGGTTATTGAAACTTCAAGCTTGGAGATAGATTGTTCTAGGACACTTAAGTCCTTGTCCATAGCTGTTCTTAATTCATCCAAGTGCTGGGGAATCTGGGAAGTCTGCACCAGAGCAGTGAAGCAGTGGTAGTAGAAGAATTCTTAGGACTTGAAGTGGGGCCCAGGTCCCTGGCAAGGAGGGCTACCTCAGCCAGTAATAGTTGGCCCTGGTCAGGTAATACTGGGTTGGGCCCTAGTGCGATAGTCATGGGAGGTGTTAAAATGACTCGCAAGGTGAACAGAATTCCTATGTCTTCCCTTCCTGGATCATAAAATTGTAAACCACAATTATTGCCTGTTAACCAGTTAGCTCTTTTTCCCTCTTCAGTGAAGGTTATTGTGATTTTAGACTTTCATGGTATGGTGTGAGCAAAGGAGACTAAGTCCTTTCTGCTAACCCTCAACTAGGAAACACTGTTTTATGGAAACTGGCAGTGGCTGATGGTTTCAATTCTGTTATCAGGGGAGGCTGATTGTTTGCTCTATTTTCTGAGAAGTGAATTTGTACCCCAAGTTTGGACAGGAGGTCCCTGTCCAGCAGTGGGTAGGAGCATTCTGGCACCATGAGGAAAGAGTGGGTCACCTGGCCGGTGCTCAAATTAACTTTTCTTTCTGTGGTCCATCGGTATATATTTCCCCTGTATCCCCCTGAACCAAAGAGGTTTTTGAACTCAAAGGTCTGTTTGCTTGGGGGACGACTGAATGCTGGGCTCTTGTGTCTACCAAAAAAGTGGTAGGGTGCCCCCCACACACACTAGAAGGGTTACCCAGGGATCAGGGGAGGGAGCTCTGAGCCCTAACAGTCCTAATCGCTGTCTTCCAGGGTTAGGACAAGAACTGGCTTTTTCCTGGGTTTAGCTGGACGTTTTGGGCAGTCCTTAATCCAATGTCCTCTCTCTTTGCAATGGGCACACTGATCTCAGTCTATGCGTGGCTGCCTTTTGTCTCCCTTTTTCTTGGGTTGCTCTACACTGCGTAGTGCTGTCACCAAGATCTTGCTTAACTCACAACTATGTTTTTTTTTTTTTTCTTTTTTTTACCATGCTTGTTATATCTTTCTTCTTGTTCTTTACACCTTCTTTCTTCCTTTTCCTCTGGCATCTTTCTTTTGTTAAAAATTCTTTCTGCCTCCTTTAATAAATCTTAGAGGGAGTAACCCTGCAGTCTCTCTATCCTCTGCAATTTGCTGCAAATGTCAGGTGCTGACTGGCTTATAAAAGACATTACTATATCAGCTTGGCAATCTGCTGTCTGCTGTCATGAGATAAAAAGGTGTGTACATCCTATACTACTCCAATAACCTTTCTAAAAACCCTGCAGATGTTTCCTCAGACCCCTGTACTATTGCTCTTACCTTAGCCAAATTGGTGGGGCATTTGCCAGTCCCTTTTAGACCCACCAATAGAATCTGATGATAGAGGTGAAGTTGCTTCCTATCAGCTGGAGTACTGAAGTCCCGATTGGGCTGGGGCAAAGGAAAGGCATCCTCTATCTCATTTTGCAACTGGGTTGGCCTTCTGTCAGCTCCTGGGACATTTTTCCGAGCTTCAAGGAAAATAAGTTGTTTTTCCTCTGCGGTAAAGAGTATTTGCAAAAGCTGTTGGCAGTCATCCCAAATGGGCTGGTGAGTAATCAGAACAGATTCTATAAGGGCAGTAAGGGCCTGGGGGTCCTGGGAAAAGGAGGGGTTATGAAGTTTCCAGTTATAAAGATCAGAGGCTGAAAAAGGCCAGTATTGACGTTGGCCAGCCACCGAGCAGAGGAGGAGCGCTTGGGAAGTCCATCTTTTCCTTGTAGATGTCCCGCCTCTCTCTCAGTTGAGACATAGCCGGCCTGTCGGCTGTGGGTTAGATACCCCCTCCCTCAAAGCAGTCTTAGTTGAATCAGGGCAAGGGGGCGTGTCAGGTTTCCTAGAAGGTTCAGCAGTGTCCTCAGGAACAGGCATGAGGGGGGTGCCTCAGCCTGGGGCAGAAGGGGATGTCGAAAAGCAGGAGGTCGGACTGGGTGTCAGACATGATTGGTGGGGTCTGGGACTTCTGTTTTGGTTGCTCTTGCATGGGAAAATTAGAAGACAAAGTGTTTGAGGGAGGAGCAGATAGAGCTGCTGCCATCCTTGGAGTCAAAGGAGTGATGGATGGCCAGGGGGGTGGTACTGGGTTTCATGTTCCTAAAGGTAGGACAAATGGTTTGACCCAGGAAACAAGCTATCCCAAGTTATGATGGAAGGAACTTGATCAGGACAGCCCTGCTGGCAGGGCTGGAAGACTCTCACCTTAACCTGCAAAATAGTATCCATATTAAATGTTCCATCCTGTGACCAGCCCACTTCAAAAGTGGGCCACTCCAAGGAACAGAATGCTTGCCAACCTTTCTTTCAGATTTCCACAGACTGGTTGCACGCTCTGTCCTCAACTTCTTACCAATGGTCTAAAGTCAAAGTTAAGGGGATAGTTATTTGCTGTCCTATTGTACTAGATTTAAACTAAAAAACAAACACAAAAACAAAAATACAAAATGACAGACAGAGACACAAAACCAAAAGCTACACGGCGATAGACAGGTGTAGAAGTGATATTACAAATCTGGATGGAACTGGTGACAAGAGCCACACTCCCTGGGGGAATAGGGTGACCTGGTTGATCCCAGTTTCATAAGCTGCCCAGGAAGTGTCCTCCAGGGCTAGGCCAGGGAGTGTTACTGGGCATGTCTGCCCCACCACCTGGTCCCGTACAAATAATAGCCCTGCACAGGTACATTTTTTTCCAAATTATTGATGAACATAAACATAAATCACAATAATGGAAATAAACAAACATTCAGGTGAGCCTGGTCTTAACTCCAATAGGGTCAGAAATGGGTCTGAGGGCAGCCAGAACTTCCTGGCCAATGCACCAAATGTTAGGCCCTAAAGTTCCACCAAGGAGGAGGTTGCTCTAAGAGATATTCTCACCACAGATGATGCAATAGCAAGAGGAATTTTTATTTTGCTGCAGAGGCAGTGGCCTCTCAGCTCCAAGAGGAGAAGGACCCATGCTTTGTCTATTACAGGCTTTTTTAAAAGAGAAAACCACAGAATCAAGGAGGAAGTACAGAACTAAAAGGGAGAGTCCAGAAATCATTTGTCAACTATTTTGACTAGTTCATTCAATGGTCAGCTAACTCTAATTGATCATTGCTATGGCAGTTGCTCAGTTGGTTGAACAAGGAGGAATATCTGCAGGTTGTTTCACCCTATTTCCAGGGTCTGGGTCTATTGAAGAAAAACTACAAAGGGGATGGAAAGTAATCAAAGCTACAGTGCATGTGTGGCTTGTTTCCAGGGTCCAGGTTCCCAGGAAGGAGGTGCAGTAATGCTGAGGTGCCCCAAAGTCTTTCATAAGCTCTCTCATTTAAGAGAGGCTTTCTAACTCAGCGTTAGCTGTAAAATTTTGCAGCTCTTTTAAGAGGTCCTGCCACAAAACACTTAAATGGTGTTGATGAAAAGCTGACCACATGCTTTTGGTTTTCAGTCATAGCAGGAAAAATACCATACTGTTTTAAAATGCTGGATTTCTGGGCCATCCTGCCAGGGCAAATGTTGACTCTTTCAGACAGGTGGTGCTACTATGGAATATTTTAATGTAGTTTGTGAGCACACTGCTGCAGCTTGTTTGCTGTCAGGGACCTTGAAACACCATAGAGTTGTGGCAATAAACATGGCTCCAGTGGTACCTCCACCATGAAGGGAATCTTGAAAGATGAAGCAGGAAGAGTTCTTAATTTTATGGTATCTAAAGAAGCTGCCCTTGACACAGAAAGAGTGGGTCATAGAGGAGGGGTGTTGGGCTAAAATTATCTCTGGGCCTGTACCTCGAGGCCTGTAGGACAGAGAAAAGCCTGGCTCAAGATTGAAGGATGTTCACAAAGCTAACCAGTGAGGATGAGACAGCAAAATCTAGGTAGATGGCCCTCGATCCAGAGGGAGCACTTGTATGTCTCTCATTGCTGGAGGTACCCCCTTATCACATAATGTCACTTAACCTATAAAAGCTGAAATTTACAGTGATAAACTGAGTTGCTGCTTTGACTTGTGTCTCTATTGTGTCTGATTGTCCTGCATCATGAGGCTGCAGATCTGATTGTTTTTGCAGTGTGGAACAAGCTGATAGTGCATGCACATTTCCTGGGAAATAAAAAAAAATGAGGCCTGTCAGAGTGGGAAGAGGTCAGTCCCGGGTCAGAAGTGTAGCCTACTGCCCCAAAGTGAAGAAGAAGATGAAAGAGGAAGTAGCTTGAATTTTCCATACCACCCAAAGCATCCTGGGCCTGACTCATCATTCCCTGTTCTACTATCATTGATTTCTGCACAGCCATAGGCCTAGACATGCCTGACAGGGAGAACACATTTTTGGTTTAGGTAGAAGATTCTTCAGAGCACATTCTGGAGACAACTGATACACTTCATATGAAGGTCTGGGATTGTGACATTCAGGAGTGCTTGAGTCCAGGAATCTACCCTGCTATCTGCTTTCATCCCATGACCCTTTCCTTGGCCCCTGTAACCTCCTTCCTCACAAAGGATAACACAGACAGCATGAAGTTGCCCAGCCTAAATCATTTAGAAAGTCTGCAAAGCCAGAATCTGCTGCTGGTGCACAGTGAGAGTAAGGACTTCCTGTCACAAGAAACTTATGGGAGCCTTTCCTACCATCCAGTCAGTGTTCTTCTTCCCCACTTATGCCTCCTTTGCTGCCTCCCACATTGACTCAATGGAATTGTTTTCTCCACAATTGTCCCCTTACATTCCCATTTAGGAGGAGCCCCCAAAAGTACAGTTCATCTGCTCTTAAAGCCATAAATTCCTCTGGAGATTTCAGAAGCAGCCACAAGGTCATTCCTGTTCCAGTGTGAGTCACAAGTGCCATGAGGAAAATCAACCCCTCTCAGGATATCCTTGGTTCCATGGCATGCTCTCTCAACTCAAGGCTGCCTAGATAGTGCTGGAAGGAGGCACCGGCTCCCCTGGTGTTATGTCACTATTATGTCACAGTGAGACAAACTGTGAGTATGTTCCCACTTTCAACTTTCAGGGCAAGGTCAAACCCCTGCATTTGTCATTGAATTACTAATATCTGTGGATTCAGTTCATTTTTGATATGCTTGAGCACTTCCATGTACATTCCATTCCTGTGGACTCTGGAGTATCCTGTGATATTTTCCTTGTCAGTTACGTGCTCTCCCAGTTGCAGCAGGGCCAGGAGCATGCTGGTAGCCATGAAGGTGTGTGTGTGAGGGCAACTGATGCTATCCTGATTTTCTATTTTGATCAAGTACTAAGATAATGGGCCATGCATCTTCAACCCATTCTGATTGGTACTCCATGTTGAAGGCAGTCCTTGACACCTCAGTTTTCCTCCAGTGGTGCTCTGCTTATGATGATATAAGAGACAACCATGCCCATACAAATTTGAAATTTGGACTTCATATTATGCTTCCTGGCCACAGGAAATATGCTTATCTTGTCTCACACATCATGATTGGCACCCATGCCTATTTCCAACAAGTGTCTGACCTAGCCTTCAAGGCCCTCAAACTTTGTATGCTCCAGGAGAATGTCGGCTATTTCCACAGTCTTTCCCATCAAGTTGCAGAGACATTTTCTGATTTTTTTGACCCATGTCACAAAAGCTGTTAAAATGCATGGCCCATATTGCCCTATGGATATCTTTATTGAACAGCTCACCTCAGAGAGGATTACCACCATCACCCACAATATTATCACATCTGTTTGAAATGGAAACATTCATAAGTGGTCTTAACCACCCATGACATTGACAAACATAATGAGCCCATTTCTTCTCTTATGGCTTTCATCAACATTTTGGCCAATGCCAAATTTGATGAGAACAATAATTCTGCCCCATCAGACTATACTTTCTGGGGATGTGCGACTTACATAGGGATTGTCCAAAGGCTTGGCCAAAGACCTAAAGCCTTAAATCACAAAAGGGCTAATGTTGGGAATGAGACTATAAAAGCTCCCATTTGGGTCCTGCTGTGAATTATAGACTGGACTAAGACTTCACTCTCCTGGTGCATGAAGGTAAGTGGTATGCCTTGTTTTTTCAATGATTTAGGTGAAGTGGTTCTAATTCCACTAGGCAGATCTCTTTATTTTCAGAAGCATAGTAGATGTAATTTAAAAGGACAGATTACTTCAATACTTTTGTTCTCTCATCTGAGGTTACTTGAATAGCATTGTAATCAAGCTTAATAGAGATTTTGATGTCTTTTTGAGTTAGTTTGAGAGCATTATAGAACACTTTTAGGTCCTCTTCCATAGCTAATGTTGGAGCAGAGTGTTTCTGGTGCTCATTCTTTGTATTCTATGCCAGTTTCCAGGGATAATCTATAAAAATAAGCTGTTTGCTGCCATTCAGGAAAGTTAGCATTTGCTCGTGGTACTTGATAAACTCCCTGATCCAGGAGATAAAGTTATAGTTATAGACTGCAGATATATTGTTTTAAGTAAATATAGGAAAAAACAAACAACCACATAGAGAGGATATCTGTGATAAATTGATTGCTAGGTCTCAGTATGGACATTCTGAATAATCATTTCCATCAGGAAAGACAACTTTCTGTCTTCCCCACTTATAAATAAAAAATCAAAATAAAAAAAAATGGCACACCATCAAAAATGCCATCTTCAGCCACTATATTCTTTATAGATGCCAATAAAGCTATTTGGGGGCTAAACATAATGAGAGTTCAACATAAGGAAAGGGCTTATACCCAACCAAATCCTGGATCAGTACAACTATGGACGTTATTGTTGGTCCTTATGGTACTGAAAATGGCCCAATACTAACCCATACATATTTTCTTAGATTGCTGCTATGCCACATGAATATCTAAAATATTACCTTTTGCAAAATTAAAGTCCCCAAAATGATTCTATCTCCAAAACCATGCCAGCTTTCAAGACTTACTGTAGACCAGAGGAAACCCCTCTCAAATATCCCATATCAGGTCACATACAAGGCTCCCAGTAATGCTATCAACCTGAAACCACAGAGTAGATCGCCTATTACTATGACAGCATTCTTGTCTTTGCTGGAGCATGCTAGTTTCCAACATCACCAATTTAATTTGTCCTTAAAAATTTGTACAAGTTTTTACCTGATGTAACATTGTCCAGGTGAAAACATTTAATCAGAATATTTGAAACTTTACACAATATGAATGAAACTATTGGATCATGTTCTTTGACCAAGTATAGGATCACATAAAATCACTGCAAGACACCTCTAAACTTGTTGCATGGTGCCTTAAGGGAGGGGTGATAGTGGCTCTGATATTTCTGCTTAAGTGTCTCTCCTATAATATTGCTTAATATCAATGACTTATAAAAAGACACAGGCTAAGAGAATGTCTATGAAAACAAAATCCAGCATTCTGCTGTTTATAAGAAACATACCTCAACCTCAAAGACAGACATTACCTCAGAGTAAAGTGGTGAGAAAATTTTTTCTAAACAAATGGACCTAAGAAACAAGAAGGTGTGGTTATACTAATATCAAAAAAATATTTCAAATTAAAATTGATCACAAGAGATGGTGAAATACACTTTATAATCATAACAGAAACATTTCATCAATATGAAGTCTCATTCCTGAATATCTATGCCCTAATACAAGAGCACCCACATATGTAAAGAAACATTACTAAAACTTAAACCACACATCAAACTCCACACTCTAATAGAAGGAGATTTCAGCATTCCTTTCTTGACAATGAACAGGTCAAACAGACAGAAACTTAACAGAGAAATAATAGAACTAGCAGAGGTAATAAATCAAATGGACTTATAGACATCTATAGAAGATTCCATCCCAACAAAAATGAATATACTTTCTTCTCAGCACCTCGTGGAACCTTCTCTAAAATTGATCACATACTTGGTAACAAAGAAAACATCCACAAATACAAAAAAAAATTATTGGGGTAATCCACTGTGTCTTATTAGATCATCGTGGAGGAAAGTTAGAATTCAAAAATAATACTACTCCTAGAAAGACTAGGAACTCATGGAAACTGAACAGTCAACTACTTAACCATCCCTGGGTTAAGGAAGAAATAAAGTGAATTGAAACCTTTGAATTCAATGAACATGAAAGTAAAACATATTCAAACCTATGTGACACTATGAAAACAGTGCTAATAGGAAAGTTCATAATTCTAAGTGCCCACATAAAGAAAACTCACATTAGAGACCTAACAACATGCCTCAAAGCTCAGAAAAAAAGAAGCTGACTCATCCAGGAAGAGTAGGAAATAATCAAATTGAGGGTGGAAATCAACAAAATAGAAACACAGAAAACCACACACAGAATCAATGAAACAAAGAATTGGTTCATTGAAAAAATCAACATGATTGACAAACCCCTATCCAAATTAATCAAATGGCAGAGAGAGAACACACAAATTAATAAGATCAGAAATGAAAAGGGGGACATAGCAATGAACACTGAGGAAATTCAGGGAATCATTACTTCCTACTACAAAAGCCTGTACTTCACAAAATTGGAAAATATAAAATAAATGTATGTTCTTTTAGATAGATATCATCTACAAAAATTATATCAAGGCCAGGTGAGCAATTTAAATATACCCATAAGCTGTGAGGAGATAGAAGCTGTCATCAAAAACCCCCTAACCAAAATGCCCAGGTTCGGATGGCTTTAGGACAGAATTCTACCATAACTTTCAAGAAGAGCTAATACCTATAATCTTCAAAGTTTTCCACATAATAGAAACAGAAGGGTGGTTGCCAAACACTTTTTAGGAGGCTACAATTACCCTAATACCAAAACTGTACAAATACTCAACCAAGAAAGAGAATTACAGACCAATCTCACTAATAAACATAAATGCAAAAATACTCAATAAAATACCAGCAAACCTAATCCAATAACGCATCAAAAAAATCATCTATTATGATCAAGTAGGCTTCATCCAGAGATGCAGGGCTGGTTTAACACACAAAAATCTATCAATGTAATCTATCATATAAATAAAACAAAAGAAAAAAACATATGGTCATTTTATTATATGCTGAAAAATCGTTTGACAAAATTTAACACTCCTTCATAATAAAGGTCTTGTAGAGATTACAAGGATTATATCTAAATATAATAAAAGCAATATACAGCAAGACAACACACATTAAATTAAATTTAGAGAAACTCAAAGTAATTCCACTAAAATCAGAAATACAACAAGGCTGTCTACTCTCTCCGTATCTCTTTAACATAGTTCTTAAAGTTTTAGCAATAGCAATAAGGCAACATAAGGAGATCAACGGGAATCCAATTGGAAAGGAAGAACTCAAACTTTTGTTATTTACAGATGATATGATAGTAGGCATACGTGATCCAAAATCTCTACCAGAGAACTCTCACAGCTGATAAATACCTTCAATGAAGTTGCAGGATACAAGATCAACTCAAATAATTCTGTATCCCTTCTATACACAAAGGATAAAGAATCTGAGAAGGAGATCAGAGAAACAGCTTTCACAATAGCCACAAATCGCATAAAATATCTTTGGGTAACACTAACTAAGGAAATGAAAAAAACTATTTGTCAAGAACTTTAAGTCTTTGAAGACAGAAATGGAAGAAGATACTAAAAAAATGGAAAGATCTCCCATGCTTCTTGGATAGGAAGGATCAACATAGTAAAAATGGCAATTGTACCAAAAGCAATCTACAGATTCGGTGCAATCACCATCAAAATCCCAACACAATTCTTCACAGACCTTGAAAGAACAATAATCAACTTCATATGGAAAAAAAATACTCAAAACAATCCTGTACGATAAAGGAAATTCAGGAGACATTACCATCCCTTACATCAAGATCTATTTGAGTACTACAGTAATGAAAACAGCTTGGTATTGTCATAAAAACAGAGATGTTGACCAATGGAATTGAATTGAAGACACAGATATTAAAACACACACCTATGCCCACCTAGTTTTTGACAAAGAAGCTAAAATTATACAATAAAAAAGAAAGCATCTTCCACAAATGGTGCTGGCATAACTGGATGTCAACCTGTAGAAGAATGAAAATAAATCCATATCTGTCACCATGAACAAAACTCAAGTCCAAATGTATTGAAGACCTCAATATAAATATGACCACAAAGAACCTGATAGAGGTAAAAGTAGGAAGTAGCCTTCAATACATGGACACAGGAGACTACTTCCTAAATATAACCCCAGTAGCACAGACAATAAGAACAACAATAAATTAATGGGACCTCATGAAATTGAGAATCTTCTGTAAAGCAAAGTACACAGTCAATAACACAAAAAGGAAGCCTACTGAATGGGAAAAAATCTCCACCAACCCCACGTAAGACAAAGGACTGATCATATATAACTCATGGACTTAAACATTAAAATTCTAAATAACCCAATTAAATAGTGGTATACTGAACTAAATAGAGAATTCTCAACAGAAGAATTACAAATGACCAAAAGATACCTAAGAACATGTTCAACTTCCTTAGCTTTAAGGGAAATGCAAATCAAAACAACTCTGAGATAATTTCTTAACGACTGTTAGAATGGCTAAGTTTAAAAACACTAATGATAGCTTATGCTGGAGAGGGTGTGGAGCAAGGGGAACACTCATCCATTGCTGGTAGGATGCAAACTTGTACAACCACTTTGGAAATCAGTATGGCAGTTTCTTAGAAACCTGGGAGTCAACCTACCTCAAGATCCAACAATATCAATATTGGGAATATACTCAAAAGATACTCTATCATAATACAAAAGCATTTGTTCAATTATGTTTATAGCTGCATTATTTGTAATAGCCAGAATCTGGAAACAAACTAGATGCACATCAACTGAAGAATGGATAAAGTGTGACACATCTATACATTTCAGCAGTAACAAACAATGACATCTTGAAAGATGCATGAAAACAGATGGAATGAGAAAACACTATCCCCCAAAGAAACAAATATGGTAAGCACTCACTCATAAGTGGATACTAGTCATAAACAAAGAACATTGAGCCATTATGGGGTTAACAAGAAACCTGGCTCTAGAAAAATGGCCATAAATCCTCAGGCATGACCCCAGCTAACACCCTAAGCAATAGAGGAGAAAGTGTCTGAACTGGCCTTACCCTGTAGTCAGACTGATGATTATCTTAAATGTCACCATAGAACCTTCATCCAACAACAGATGGGAACAAAGCAATGATCCACATAGGAGCACTGGATTGAGCTCCCAATGTCCAGTTTAAGACTGGAAGAAGTAAGAGTATGTGCAAAGAATTCAAGACCATGAGGGGTTCATCCACTGAGACATTTTGCCTGAGCTAATTGTAGCTCTTCAACTCCAACTGGCCTGGGAGTGAATGAGCATGGAAACAAACAAGTCCCTCTGAAGGGAGTTGACATTTGGGGCCAAACTGAGGGGGCACTGATAGTGACACTGGAATGTGTCTCTATTGCATATACTTGCTTCTTGGGATCCTATTCTCTTTGGATATATACCTTGCTCTATTTAGATGTAGTAGGGAGGGCTTTGGACTTTCCAGAGGGCAGGGTTCATTACCCTCTCTTAGGATTGGAGAGGGTTTGAGTGGAGGGTCTGTAGAGACAGTGAGAAGGGAGTGGGA
>NW_026068253.1:677009-680409 GCF_014885135.2 Alexandromys fortis | reverse complement strand
AAAATCAAAAAAAAAAAAAAAAAAGTGTCTCTCCTATAGCTAAGAACCTGTCATCAGTGGGTGAACAAGTCAATATACCAGGTGTTACCAGCTATGGACCATGCTGGACCAAAACCCCCAAGAGAGGTTGTCCATGCTTGGCTAACACAAATACAGGAGGCAATTTAATTCCCTGGTTCTCCTAAAAGTCTCCCCTTGTTATGACTTCTTAGGACCTTTTGGGAACCCAACCCTTTGAGTATTGGGAATCAAATATGGGTAAGAGCCTATCTGGCAGGCCAAAGTAAGACTATCATAGCCCCCCAAAAAATGCCTAGAAAATGTTGAGGTGGGTTTACGAAAAATTCATAATTCCCACTTGGTCACCCAATAAAAATCAAATTAAAG
Organism: Alexandromys fortis; assembly: GCF_014885135.2. Classification (NCBI taxonomy): domain Eukaryota; kingdom Metazoa; phylum Chordata; class Mammalia; order Rodentia; family Cricetidae; genus Alexandromys; species Alexandromys fortis. The sequence continues at coordinate 680,022 of NW_026068253.1, read as the reverse complement.
GATGAGATAAAACAGGGCAATAGGACAAGCATGAAAAACTACATGCAAACTCAAAATGAATAAGGAAAATTGTCCTAAAAAAACCTCTCAGTATATCAAAAGCATAATAATTAATGACACACACACATAGCCAATCCCAATATGCTGGCAGTCACCTCCAGTTTCAAAAGGATGAACCAAAACTGTTCCTGCAGCAGCTTAATATTTCTAACCCCATAAAAATGCCTGACTTTTCAACAATAAAGAGCTTCTATATTATAACCTCTTAGAGTTTCCAAGTCTTCTGACCACCTGCCCCAAGAAAAATGGGGATCATACAACAGGCAGCAGCAGCAATCCCTCAACAAACTATGAGCTCTCTATTATGGGTGCTGAGAATGAAATTTATGTTTTCTACAGGAACAGTATATGTGTTTATATGCCAAACCATCACACTAGCACCATTTATTTAATTTAAAAATAAACATGTGAAAAAAAATAATATATTCAAAGAATGAAAATAATTACAAAAAAATACACATATGTAATTCAATGATCTATCACTAATTAAAAATTCATATAGTATAAAGTATACAATTTTAATATAATAGTAAATCTGTTTTGATTAATTTTGTAATAAATACTCAGGTATATGGTGTATAAAATTAATAAATATAGAATGGGCCTTTAGTTCTCTTTTTTTAGTTTACATCAGATTTCAGTTAGAGAATTTCATAAGGTATGAAGATTTATGAGTCATTCATGAAATTATATTTTTATTATTTTAATTCATAACTATCACTGTATTTTATATCCCATTTAGATTTATATAGCCATTTCCATGTTAGTGAGGATTTACATTTTTAATTGTATAATATTATAATTTTTGCCATAAAGTTAGATGTATTTACCTCCTTCAGAATTTTTTTATTGTAATCACAGGGCATATTATTAATAAAGAGTTTTATTTTTTACTTAGGTTTTTGTTTTGTTTTGTTTTTACCTGGAAGAGAATCTTAAAATGTAATCTTATCTGGCCAGAAATTTATAATGTCACTTTCTCTACTTTCTCAATTCTGGGATTACAAGCATGTTCTCACACTTGTACCCACATTCTTGATACAAATTGCAAATACCCTTTCTAAAACATAAGAACAACTTTTGCTATTACTCAAAGAATATGGAAGTGACAACTTACTGTATTTTTCAGAAAATCTTATTAGTTTATTAAAATTAGACAATCTTAGTAATATAAATATTACCTGTGTATATATTTAATTGTTGTAGAAAGTTGTTTGTTTTCAACTATCATTTACTCAATATTCATAAGATTGTGCAACTCTGGGAGAAATAGATAAATAGTAATGGTATTTACAAAGATATAAGTTCAATAAATACTAGGTATGTAAAACTAAGCTACTCCTTAGGTCCATATCTGAGATAAAAAAAAATTAATGTTTTCAGATATTCATGACACATTTCATTTTATATGATTCAACTCCAAGAAATGACAAACTCTTATAAGACCCATGCTATTTTTATAGTTTTGGAGACACTTATTTTTTGAATTGTTTAAAAGTAGTAGCTCAACAACTTTATTAGCATAATATCAAAAAGTTAAGGGAAATCATGAAATTAAATGAACCATGAAAACAAAAAATAATTTGGATATTCCATTGACAGATAACAGTGAGATTGATACATCAAGACATTTTGTCACAGGAAATGGGATCTGTGATGAAGGCACCCAACTAGATACCAGAAGAGTTTACCATTCTCTTTCTAGTCACTCTGATACATACCTCCTAATGTTTTATAGCTTTTCTTATTTCAGGTAAATCTCAACTGTGGTTAATTCACAAATTTCCTGTCTCCTAACTTTTATATTCTCTCCAAATTTCTCAATTACAGGACTAGATTAATTTCTTAAGGAAGTTCACTGAACCTCCTGTGGTCACTTCAACTCTTTGTCATTTTTAACCTACTAAGTAAAAATCCTTTTGTTATGCTCAAATTTCTTAATGATGCAAATGACATAGCCTCACAGACTTGTCACTCAGCTAATAACTCTGCTTACCTTTAAATCTCATTACTTTTAGTATTTTACTGTGGCACTGTGCTGGCCATTCTGGTCTAGATAGTTCAGTGTCATGTGATTAGGCAGTTTATATTCAAAAGCACACACTCCAGTTTTATAAGCCTCATTCTGGGACTTCACCCTTCCTTTCTGAAATTTCATCCTCTGTGTTAAACTGGTTTTCTGTCACCAGCGTGTCAAACTGTAAGGATTTCACTTTCTACTGATTAATGTGCTACACGCTGATGGAATTCACAAAAGAACATCAAGAGATTTTAACCCTACTAATCTATGTCCTTTCAGGTAGAAATATCTGGTTTATTTTTTCAGACTTTGGTGCTTTTTGTCTGAGGACAGCATATATTTCACTATCAAACCTGCGACCGTAAGTGATTTAACAGTCAGATGCATGCTCTCTCTGTTAGGCAGGACTTGAAGAGACATTATAGTCTAGTCAACAATTCATCCCTTTTGTAGCAAACTTGTTAAAGGATAAAATTTCAGCTCTAGAAATTGTAAAATATATTAGACATAAGAATATGCTTTTTCACTGAATACTCAGTACCTGCTGTAAGATATGAACATAAAAATCATGATAAAACAGTATCCTCATTCAGCAAACTTTAAAAAGACTATATGAAATTTGAAAAAAAAATAGAACCATCAGAAAACTAAAGTGTTTCTAACTAACCAAAAGCATATAAGCTGATTGATATTTCTTAAGGATTATGTACTGAGAAGTTAGCTAGCCAGGCTCTATAATTTATACCTGTAGAAGAAGCCATATTCTTATTTTTGTATGAGCAATATGGAGATAGTTCTTCACTATTACATAAACAGATACTGGCATATATTTTTGAGAAAATAGAAAAACCTAGAGATTTTTATGCTAGTGTAATAGCAACACACAGAAAAATATACTGTAAATTATATATATGTATATATATATGTATATAT
>NW_026068253.1:671322-674095 GCF_014885135.2 Alexandromys fortis | reverse complement strand
GTATACTTTTAGATCCTTTGTCAAAAATCAGGTGTTCATAGGTTTGTGGGTTAATATACGGGTCTTCTATTCAATACAATTGGTCTACTTCTCTGTTTTTATGCCAATACCAAGCTGTTTTCAACACTGTTGCTCTGTAATAGAGTTTGAAGTCAAGGATGGTAATGCCTCCAGAAGTTCCTTTATTGTATAAGATTGTTTTGGCTATCCTGTTTTTTTTTTATTTTTTCATATAAAATTGATTATTGTCCTCTCAAGATCTGTGAAGAATTTTGTTGGGATTTTTATGGGGATTGCATTGAATTTATAGATTGCCTTTGGTAGAAATGCCATTTTTACTATGTTGATTCTACCCACCCAAGAGCATGGGAGATTTTTCCATTTTCTGGTGTCCTCTTCAATTTCTTTCTTCAAAGACTTAAAGTTCTTGTCAAATAGATCTTTCACTTTCCTGGTTAGAGTTACCCCAAGATACTTTATGCTATTGTGGCTATAGCAAAAGGTGAAGTTTCTCTGACTTCCCTCTGTGCTTCTCTATCCTTTGTGTATAGGAGGGCTACTAATTTTTTTGAGTTGATCTTGTATCCTGCCACATCACTGAAGGTATTTATCAGCTGAAGGAGTTCTTTGGTAGAATTTTTGGGGTCACTAATATATACTATCATATCATCTGCAAATAATGAAAGTTTGACTTTTTCCTTTTCAATTTGAATCACCTTGATCTCCATATGTTGTCTTATTGCTATTGCTAGAACTTCAAGAACTATGATGAAGAAATATGGTGAGAGTGGACACCCTTGTGTTGTTCCTGATTTTAGTGGGAGGGCTTTGAGTTTCTCTTCTTTTAATTTGATATTAGCTGTTGGCATGCTATATATTTCTTTTATTATATTTACGTATGATCCTTGTATCAGTAATCTCTCCAAGACCTGTATTATAAAGGGGTGTTAATTTGTCCAATGTTTTTTCTGCATCTAATGAAATGATCCTATGTTTTTTCTTTCAGTTTATTTATATGATAGATGACATTGATAGATTTTCGTATGTTGAACCAGCACTCCATCTATGGGTTGAAGCCTATTGGATCTTAATGGATAATTTTTATTAATGTGTTCTTGGATGCAGTTTTCCAAAATTTTATTGAAAATATTTGCATCGATGTTCATGAGTGAGATTGGTCTGGAATTCTCTTTCTTGGTTGGGACTTTGTGTGGTTGTGAATCAGGGTGACTGTAGCTTCATAAAAAGAGTTTGAAAATGACTCTTCTGATTCTATTATGTGAAACACATTAAGGAGTATATTTATCAGCTCTTCTTGAAGTTCTGATAAAATTGTGCATTAAAACCATCAGGTCCTAGGCATTTTGTTTTTTAATTGTTGGGAGGTTTTTTTTTATGACAGCTTCTATTTCTTCACGACTCATAGGTCTATTTAAATTGTTTACTAGGTCTTGATTTAATTTTGGTAAATGATAATTACTAAAAACAAGTCCATTTCTTTTACATTTTCCAACTTTGTGGCATATAAGCTTCTGTAGTAAGACATAATGATTCTCTGAATTTCCTCAGTGTCTGTTGTTATGTCCCCTTTTCATTTCTGATCTTGTTAATTTGCATGTTCTCTCTCTCCCTTTTGATTAGTTTGGATAAAGGTTTGTCAGTGTTGATGACTTTCTCAAAGAACCAGCTCTTTGTTTTATTGATTCTTTGGATTGTGTTTCTATTTTATTTCATCCTGTAGTTTGATTATTTCCAGTCTTCTACTCCTCCTGGGTTAGTCTGCTTCTTCTTTTTTTATTTTTTCTAGAGTTTTAAGCTGTGACGTTAAGTCTCTATGGTGAGCTTTCTCCATTTTTTAATGTGGGCACTTAGTGTTATGAACTTTCCTCTTAGCACCACTTTAATATTGTCCTATAGGTTTGGGTATGTTGTTTCTTCATTTTCGTTGAATACAAGGAAGACTTTAAATTCTTTTTTATTTCATTCCTGACCAAGGGTTGGTTCAGTATTTGACTGTTCATATTCCATGAGTTTGTACGCTTTTTTGCATGGAATTATTGTTAAATTCTAACTTTATTTTACAGTGATCCGATAAGACACAGGGGGTTAACTAGTGTTTTTTTGTATCTGTGCAAGTTTGCTTTGTTACCAAGTATATGGTCAGTTTTTGAGAAGGTTCCATGAGATGCTGAGAAGAAGGTATATTCTTTCTTATTTGGGTTGAATGTTCTATAGATGTTTGTTAAGTCCATTTGGTTTATTACATCCGTAAGATCTTTTATTTCTCTCTTAGGTTTCTGTCTGATTAACCTGTCCAATGGTGAGAGAGAGTGTTGAAGTCTCCTACTATTAGTGTTTGGGGTTTGAATTCTGCCTTGAGTTCTAGTAATGTTTCTTTTACACAATGGGTGCTTTTATACTAGGGGCATAGATATTCAAGATTGATACTTCATACTGATGAATTTTTCTTGTTATGAGTATAAAGTGTCCATCTCTATCTCTTCTGATTGATTTTAGTTTGAAGTCAATTTTGTTATATATTAGTATAGCCTCACCCACTTGGTTCTCAGGTCTGTTTGCTTCAAAAACCTTTTCCCAACCCTTTACTCTGAGTAGATGTCTGTCTTTGTGGTTGTGGTGTGTTTCTTGCAAAGAGAAGAAGGTTGGATCCTGTTTTTTGTATCCAATCTTTTAGTCTGTGCCTTTTTATAGGTGAATTGAGTCCATTGATATTAAGTGATATTAATGATCAGTGGTTGTTAACTCTGGTTAT
>NW_026068253.1:657503-664843 GCF_014885135.2 Alexandromys fortis | reverse complement strand
TTGGTTTCCTAGGGTATCTTTTAGGGATTTATTCATTTCTTCTTTTTTTTTTTATTTTTCTCATCTATTTCTTTAAGGGAGTTTTTCACATCCTGTTTAAGGGACTCTATCACTTTCATAATTATTATTTTTTCTACTATTTTTGGATTAGGGTGTTCAAGTCTTCCTGTTGTATTTTCCCTGGGTTCTGGTGTTCATGTTTTTTTTGTTCAGATGTTTGCAGGAATTCTTGCATTGGTGCCTTCCCATGCCTTCCTTCAAATGCTCTCGAATGTATCTTCTGGTACAAGATTAGGGCTGCTTACTGGCCAGAGACATAGCAGACAAAAGTCCTAGCTTGCTGCTTGCAGGGTAAGTAAAACAAAGGAACTCCCACCCAGTTGCATTCACCACCCTATCCCAGCCCCAAAACAGGCTGATATGGGGGGTTTACTGGCCCTTAAGAAGGGAAGGGGTGCCTGGTAGCAAGCTGGGATGGGATAGGAAAAGAGAGGCAATAGCTGGGGAGAGAAGCCCCTGCAGAATGACCAGTAATTTTAGGGGGTTGAGGAGTGTCTGTGCTCCCTTTCCAGGGCTTCTACCCTTGACTTGAGTTTTGTGCATGGTGATATATATATATTCAAATTAGAAAGGAAGAAGTCAAATTTTCTTTATTTGCAGATGATATGATAGTGTACATAACCGACCCCAAAAACTCTACCAAAGATCTTCTACAGATGATAAACACCTTTAGTAATATGACAGGATACAAGATCAACTCCAAAAAATCAGTTGCCCTCCTATATACAAAGAAGCAGAGAGAAAAATCAGAGACCTTTCACAATAGCCACAAATAGCATAAAATATCTTCGGGTAACTCTAACCAAGGAAGTGAAAGATCTATTTGAACAAGAACTTTAAGTCTTTGAAGAACGAAATTGAAGAGGATACCAGAAAATGGAAGGATCTCCCATGCTCTTGGATTAGGAGGATCAACATAGTTAAAATGGCAATTCTACAAAAAAACAGTCTATAGATTCAATGCAATCCCCATCAAAATCCCAACAAAATTCTTCACAGACCTTGAGAGAACAATAATAAATTTTATATGTAAAAACAAAAAACCCAGGATAGCCAATACAATCCTATACAATAAAAGTACTTCTGGAGGCATTACCATCCCTGACTTAAAACTCTATTACATAGCTACAGTAATGAGAACAGCTTGGTATTGGCATAAAAGCAGAGATGTTGACGAATGGAATCGAATTGAAAACCCAGATATTAACCCACAAACCTATGATCACCTGATTTTTGACAAAGGAGCTAAAATTATACAATGGAAGAAAGCACATATGTTTTATAGCCTACTTTATTTTATTGTAGCTGATGCTTCTGGTGACTATCATTTTGCATGGGTGTTTTTAAAACTGTTAAGCTTCATCCTTACAACTGTTTATTATATTTTTTGATTTTTGCAACTCTAGTTTCACCTGTTTTCTGTGATCCCCTTTAGTCCTATATCTGGGTGACTCTTGAATTACATGGTTTAATTGACAGAGCAAGGTATATTATTATGTATAAAAGCATTGAGGTATAGTTTTTCAACAAAGAACATTATAAATAATTTTAACATTATCTATATCAAAAAACATAAAAATTCTGCTGACCCACATCTATTGATCAGAGTTTAGAGAACAAGTACAAAATTTTCAATTACCATAGCTTAACTTTTCAACAAAACAAGCATACATAATTTTCTCCAGAAGTAGATATAACCTTTTAACAAAGCAAACAAAACTTTTTAAAGACCAGAATTAACCTAGTATGTTAAACATTTAGCTTATATATATGATTACCATTTTAAATTTACTATTTGCAGATCTGAGAAACTATAAGAAACCATAGCAAACATAGTTTATATTCTTTAGCCTTTTATACATTTTATATACCTTTTATAACTTTTTATAGACAAACCTTTTCTTCTTCTTCTTCTTCTTCTTCTTCTTCTTCTTCTTCTTCTTCTTCTTCTTCTTCTTCTTCTGCCTCTTCTTGCGTTTCAGATAACATAAAACCCTGCAACAAAAACTTTCTTGTCTCTTCTCTAATTTCCTAGACAAAATGAAAATTTCAATCAAAGTTTTTTTCTATGATTTTGTCTAGCACAATATTGGATAGATAGAATATTTAAAACAAAATCAGAAATGCATACATCTTAATCAAAGGTGATAAGTATTTGTAACCCATTGGATATAAATGACTAAAACCCATATATTTTTCTTTTCATGTGAAAACAAAGGCATATTTTTACCAAACATAATTTATCTTTGACATTTACTTTAAAATCAATGCTTTCTAAAGTACACAGGTTAGTATAATTTAACATTTCTTTTAAGCAGTATTATGACAGAAAAGTTGGAGATAGGAAACTGCTGGCTAGTGGAAGAGACGTTGAATGCTATCACAGTGAAGAAAAACTTGGCTTAGGAAAGAAGAGGGGGGGCAGCAGTGGTGGGCACAAGAGAGTGTCCTTGGTTGCCAATGTTCCTAAAAAAAATTTTTTTTGTTAACTTTCTTTGTCCAAAATTCAGTTTTACATTGGCACAATTTTTCAAATGTAAGCTGTCAATTTCCTATACACAGGCATGCAGGTCCCTCTCTCCTGCACAAAGAGGTCTGCAGAGACCCTCAAGATGCCTATACAGGGCCTTCAGAGGGAGACATGGAGGAAAATGCTTATGTTCCTGGCTGTTCCTGAGTGGCTCCCTGGCTGTAAGGCCCAGCTGTGCCCTAGGACTGTGGCACTTCTTGGGCCACTGCTGTTTTTTCCTCCTGCCAGTACTATTCCAGTCCACACACCTCACCTCTGCCCTCTGCCCTGTCAGCCAGGTACACTGCAACTTTGCCACCCATTTTATCCCAGGTACCTCTGATCCATGACATCCAAGTTGCCTTCTCCAGAAGGACTCCAGGGGTGTGCATCCAGCTTGCACAGAGCTTGCCACTGCCTAGTCCCAGGTCCTCTGCCACATTGCATTTTCAGCATTCTCAAGGTTTGGCCCTCCTGTAGTGCACTCCTTTTTTTTTTTTCCCTCCCCACATTTATGCTCTGACAATTTAAATTGTATAACAACAAGACAACTAGGCTTCCTGAATATCCAGGGGAATAGAGGGAATTTCCATGATGACAGATGTAAAGTGTCTTAAGACAAACAAAGAGACAAAGAAAATGGATGCCAACCAGAATAAAGAAAAACAAATCTAACAATGTCCCAGGACCAATAACAAAGTGGTTTCTCTTTCTATAGTCAGGGGGAGAAACCCGAAAGCACTCCTAACCGGGAACTAGACCTCCACAAGAGGTTCCTGGTTGCTCCCTGTTAGAGTCTGATGATACAAAATAACCATATCTATGTCCCTTTCAAATGACCCAAGGCTTGTAACCTCAGTGCCAAAGGGGATCCAGATGTCTCTATTTCCCTCCAGGATCACTGTCTGCACTCGTTTATCCATGTGAGAGCCTGCAAATAGCAACTTTCTGGCCAGACAAATTAGAATAGCATGTATTACTCTTAGAAAAACAGCACATATATGTCGGAGCCCGTTTGGGTCCAACACAAACTCCCTAACTTGGCTGGAACGGAGTCGCGAGGAATAATCAGACACAATTTACACAGTCATCTTGGAAAAGGCCAGACCCCCCGTTTATTGTCCCAACATCTTATATATCCATCCCAAATGAGCGGGAGCATACAAAGGCTGTTGCCTGGGCAACCAGGTGCCTGGGCTTTAGTCACGTCTAGCAGTCAGGTAGGCCCTGAATTAGCATCTCTATAAGATAACCTTCAAATTGCATAAGGAAAGAGACCCCAAACATCCTGACCAGTTTCAGTCAACACCTCTTCTCAGGTAATCCACACTTTAGCAAAGGAAGCTAGGAGCAAGGCATCCTGGCTTTTGTTAAGGGCAGACAGCTTGTCTGCAGAGCTATGTATCAGCTCAAACCGGGGCAATGGCTTTTGTGGCATATCAGAATATGCGCCCACACATATATACATATATCTTACCAGTATTAGAATAAATCTCTAGACATTCACGGACCCCAGTTGGGGGGTCTCTGGGTATGCTGGACTAGCACCCAAATGTGCCCAAGTTGAGACCACCAGAGAGACCACAGGAATCTAGTTAAGTCCAGAATCCAAAAGCAAGGTTTAATTCTTATGCCAGCTAGCTGTGAGTTTCCCAGCTGAATGCAGCACAGTAGGGAGAACTCCCATTCCTCATTTGGGGTTGACATATATAGGCAAATATACAAGCTGAAAGACCCTACAGACCCCCTCCTCAAAACCTGCAGCAGCCAGCCTGCTCTCGTAAGAACATCCCATGTGCTTGAGAGAGCAGGATGAGATAGGAAGACTGCAAGGCAGGATATCAATAAGATAGGACATCAACAAAGCAGGTTGACTGCAAAACATGATATCTATAAGATAGGAACAGGATGACTTTTGCTGACACCCATGCTGAGAGAGGAAACCATTCATGCCCCCGCCTCATTCCGATAACCACACTTTTGCTTCTGTAAACTTGCTTTTTGCTCTTCCCTATAAAAAAACCCCGCCCTCCAGTCGGCAGGCTCGCAAGTCCTGGGAAAGACTTGCCGCAGCAGGTACCTGTGTTTACCCAATAAACCTCTTGCGATTTGCATCCCTATGGTCTCGGCCTGTTCCTTGGCATCGGGGAGGTCTCTTCCTGAGAGAAAGTCCTCTTCTAGGGTCTTTCAAAGCCAGGTTTACTTAGGGTCAAGGAGGTTGGTTTTGCTGAGTACAGGGTATGGAATACTTCTGCTTCTGTGCATGCCCCCCCCCCCAAACAGTTATTTCTGCTTTTGTCTAGACTACAAAGCTGGATGTTGACAAGGGGCTAGCTGCTAGGGACAGTTGGTCTGCATTCTTGCAAAGGTTCCTGCTTCCAGCTATCTCTTGGTGCTGCAAAGAACTCAAGGCAGATGTCTTAACCAGCTCCTAACCAAGCAAAGCTTTTTTTTTTTTTTTTAATGTTCCTACAACCCCATGACAATAATCATTTTAGTTTCTGTGTAGATAAAGTGTCTTTGTACCTGCCAGGTTTCATTAAAAATATTTTGCTTGATGGTCTACAATTTGATATAACATGCTGAGGTCCATTTTTGTTGATATTTTCCTCATTTCCATTCCCTAAGTTTTCTTGATACAAAAGCATGGAATATCTTCAGCCATTATATTCAATACATTTATTTTATTTCATTTTCTTCTTTTGCATTTTAATCTCATGATTAGCTCTATTTACATCATTTTAATTTGCTCTGTTGTTCTAGAAAATTCTTTTATGTATTTTTGTTTTTATGGTTTTAATTTGTCTTTTATTTTGACTCATTTCTACAGGTACATCTTAAAACCTACTTTATATTACACTGCTATATAATATATTCTGAGAAAACCATCAAAATCATTCTTCAGTAGTGGAAAAATAAGTTGAGGTCATAGATATCCTATACAGTGCTTAGTACATATGATTTATCTGTTCTGGAACATTACCAACATTTTTCTCAGATTCTTAATATAGCAATTGTAGTCATAATTATTTTTATGTCTTAGTTTATATCTGACGCTTCTTTTATCTCTTAAAACTATATTATATTTTTTCTTGCTTTTCAACATGACTTGTGGTATACCAGTAAGTAAATAGGTCCTAAGTCCATTTTTGTAAGCCTTAAGTTAGCATGGTTTGTCACTTGTGAGTGTTTAGCATGTCTGTTAAGTGGCAGCCCTCAGTTTACTGAATATTTACTTTCTGTTATGCTTTAGTGGCAATCCTCAGATTAAGTGGAAAACAAAAGTATGGGATTCTCTATTATTTACAACATTATAACATCTAAAAATTCTTAGAATTTGGCACCCACAAAATGCCATTAGGCACTCATAAAATTCACTTTTAAAATTTTTGTTAGCTCTTTGTGTCACCGTGGCTTCTGACCATGATAAATTTACTCTGGATATGACTCTATAAATTTCTATGTCTTTGCAGATTGAGTGAGTACCCTGTGATGCCAAGTTACAGACACAGTGAAGAAAATCATTGACTTTGAGTGTATTCTGTTATTATTTTTCTTGTGAGAGCAGAATTTAGAACTTTTGCTTCTTATTTTTTTTTCCTCTAGAGAGGCCTTTAATATCTCAGTGGGAAAAAACTGATGTCATGAACAGAAAAAACAATTCTACTATCTCCCTCATACATACTTGTGGGATTTGAAGGAAAGAAATGAATTCTGACTTACAGTGAAATTGCTGTGAAGAAATAATATGGCCAAGATAACTTATAAAGAAAGAATTTAGTTTGGAGCTTGTTTGTAATTTCAGAGGGTTTGGCAGTGATGATCATAGCAGAAAACCTGGGAGCCAGAAGTCAAGTATCTCAGAGCTTATATTTGATTCACAAATAGGAGCAAAAAGCACAAAACCTGAAAAGGACATTGTAAATTTCAAAAGCTACCATCAGTGACATACTTCCTCCAACAGCATCATAATAACTAATTTTTCTTCCAAAATAATTCTACCATTTTGGGAACAACATTCAAATGTATAAACTTACTTTTATAAACTTGGTAGGATAGCTAATACTATAATTTTAAAGTGGAATAATATCTATGAAAAATTACTGAAAGGTAGTGTATATTTAAACTTAAGTCCTAATGATGATACCATCTTAGATCTGTCAGATTGACTAAGATAAAAAATACAGAAGACAGCTTTTTTCAGAGAGGATATGGAGTCAGAGTGTCGATTGCTTTGGGTGGGTTACTCAGTCTAGGGGTTTGTAACCCACCCTGCAATCAGTTATTCCAGGGTCTCAGAGGGGCTCTACCTGGAAGGGAATGAGCTAGGACAGAAGGAGGCCAAGCAGATTTGTCAAAGCCTCCCTTTATTAGGATCATGGTTGCTGCTTATATAGGCCTGGGATGAGGACTTTGAGGGGCAGGGAAACTGGATTCTTGCCGCGTGTTCCAGGTCACGTAGGCCAGGTTACATTCGGACAGGTAGGCCAGGAAGTCACAAGTTGCCACACCTGGTTCCCTGGATAGCTGGAATGTGAGGCGTGTTCTGCTAACAGATTAGCAGTTAATTGGGTGTGCGGCAGGTTCTCAATAGAACATAATTATGGGTGTGGGATTCTCTGCAGACACCCCAGGGTGATGGTTTCTGTAATGATTTTTAGAGGGGAAATGGCTCCTGACATCAGAGTAGCACTCCTTCACTGATGGTGGGAGTACAAACTTGTGCAGTCACATTGGAATTCAGTATGTTTTTTTTTTTTTTTTTTTTTTT
>NW_026068253.1:655159-657480 GCF_014885135.2 Alexandromys fortis | reverse complement strand
TTTGTTTTTTTTTTTTTTTTTTTTTTTTAGAAAATTGGGAATCAATCTACCTCAAGACCAAATAATACCACTTTTGGGCATATACCCAAAGATATTCAATCACACCACAAGGACACATGTTCAACCATCCATAATAGTCAGAACCTGGAAACAACCCAGATGCCCCTCAACTCAATAATAAATAAAGAAAATGTGGTAATTTACACAATGGATTATTACTCAGCTCTTAAAACAATGACATCATGAAATTTTCTGGCAAATGGGAGGAACTAGAAAAAAAAATTCTGAATGAGGTAACCCAGATTCAGAAATACAAACAGGGTATGAATTCACCCATAAGTGCATATTAGACATTAAAACAAAGGATGGCTAGGCTAAAATCCACAGCTCTAGAGAAGCTAGGTAACAAGAATGATCTTATGAAGAACACATGGATTGTCCTGGGAATGGGAATTAGATTACATCTCTTGTGTGAACTGAGGGTAATGGAGGGCAGTAAAGTGGAGATGGGAGATGAGAATATGAGGTAATGGGAAGTTGAGGCAGGAGATGGACAGAGTGTGAGAATAATGAAAAAGAGATCTTGACAGCAAGAGTTACTATAGGATTAGGGAGAAATCTCGTGCTAGAGAAATTCTGAAGACTCCATAAGGATAACCACAACTAAGACTCCTAGCAACAGAGTAGTGGGTTTCTAAACTTCCTTCCCTTGAAATGAGATTGGCGAAAGCTCCAATAATCATCTGTAGGCACATATTTCGGTATGGCACAAAAGCCACTAGCCCGGTCTGAGCTGGTCATGTAGCTCTGCAGACAAGCTGTCTCTGCCTTAACAGAAGCCAGGATGTGCTGCTCCTAGTTTCTTTTGTTAGAATGTAGATTACCTGAGAAGAGATGTTGACTGAAGCTGATGACTTAAGAGTTTAGAGGTTCAGTGCATCCCTTCCTTTGTAATTTGGAGGATGTCTTATAGAGATGCTAATTCATGGCCTACCTGACTGCTAGATGCAGATGTGACTTGAGCCAAGGCTCCTGGTTGCCTAGGTGATGGCCTAATGTGTTTTCCATGCTGAAGTGGTGTGGATATATAAGATGTTTGGAGAATAAAGACAGATCTGGCCTTTCCATGATGACCGTGTAAGCTGTGTCAGTTTTATTTCTCGTGACTCCATTCTAGCCGAGCTAGGGAATGTGTGTTGGACCCACACGGCCTCTGACAATCATCATAGTGCCTTCATCCAGCAACTGATGGAAGTACATGCAGAGATCCACAACCAAGCAACAGTCTGAGGCTCTGGGAATCCAATCAAATAGAAAGAGAATGGAATATATGAACAAGGGAGGTCAAGATCATAATAGAGAAATCTACAGAGATAGCTGAACAAAGCTCATGTAAAGTCATGAACTCTAGACTGACAGCTTTGGAGTGTTCATGAGATCAAACTAGGCCCTCTATATGTGGGAGACAGTGGCAAAGTTTGGCCTGTCTGAGGGTCTTCTTGCAGTACGGCTGGTATATATTTCTGGCAAATGAGATAACTTGATAGAGTCCATTCCCTATGATGGGATGCCATTCTCAGTCTTAATTTTGGAATGAAGGGCTTGTTCTTGTTAAAACTTAATGAGGAACACTTTGCTGACCCTTCATGTGGTCTCTTACCCATTGGGAGGAGTGGATGAGAATGGGCCTGGAGGAGGTGACAGGAGGTGGGAGGAGGGAAATGAAACTGCATTTGAAATGTAAAATAAAATTTTAAAAAATAGATTAAAGAACACTCATAAATAATAAGATGAGAAAAACTAGAAAAACAAACAGGTTGAAATTATGTATTCAGGTAATTTCTCTGAGTTACGTTTTTTAACCATTAGTGAAAATACCATGTTTCACTTTATTGTCGATGATGGTATTTTGGTCTATTTGGATGTATTTTGCAATATTGTTACAGTCTTGCTCTGAAGATCATGCTGGATCTAACTTGAATCTTTCTGCAACCTCCGAAATCTTAGAGTTTCAGGAATGTATCTCCATTCTCAGGCTTTAAAGTTAAAATTTTAATGTCAATCATAGTGTTCTATTTATTTGTCAGCAGCAAATAGGATTCCTGGTTGTTTAGTACATGTGAGGCAGTTGAATATATATGAGATGATGAACTAGAAAAGATAATATTCTGCCTTCATAGAACTTGCACTATCAGGAAATTATAGGGAAATGAAAGGTGTGAATAAAATTAGTGTTATTATCATTAGAAAGTACTCAGGGATGTGGTTTTTTTTTTGTTTGTTTGTTTTTTTGGTTTTTTGGTTTTTTTTTTTTTTTTTTT
>NW_026068253.1:648939-651422 GCF_014885135.2 Alexandromys fortis | reverse complement strand
TTTTTTTTTTTGTTTGTTTGTTTTTTTGGTTTTTTGGTTTTTTTTTTTTTTTTTTGGCTCCTGAATGTATGATGATGCTCTCTAGGCCCTAACCCCCTGGTGGTACATCCCAAGACCACCTCCACCCACTGAAGCCCCAGAGATGTGGAAACATCCATTCTATACCTCCAAACATCCCCTACTGATCAGCACATTAACAACCACCAGAGCTTCTGCCCCACCTACACCAGGAAGAGAAGAGATTTTGGTTCTGGCTGGAGAGCACAGCTCTCTAGGTCCTAGCTCCCAGTGGTAGATTTCAAACTTCACCTCTGTCCACAGAAATCCCAGATATCGGTCAGAAGCCCTCTCACACACCCAACATTTCCAGATCAGTGCCTTGGCCCTAACTACAACTGTAGGAAAACTCACCCGAGGCCCTCCCTTCACCTGAATGTGCAATCACCCACCACAGCCACAGGAACTAACTGCACCCGGAGAAAGAACAACCACCTAAGCCATATGACCCATGAATCAACTGAAGGAAGAGGGAGACCCCTGAAGAACAGTTCCAAACTGTACCAATTGGAGGAAGTGATGGGAAGATTACAGTGTAAAAATATATTCAACAAGATAAAGAGCAATAGGGAACTACCAGAAACCAATGGTTCTACAATAGTAAGACCTGAACATCCCGACCTAGATGAAGCAGAAGAAAGCAACCATAAAAATATCATTGAGAAGATCATAGAGTCTCTTAAAGAGCAAATGAAAACTTCCTTTAACGAAGTAGAGAAAAAGGCATAAGTCTGGGACCTCTGAGGAAGTAGGCAGAAACCACAGACCTCTGTGTGTCTGGTTGTGAGTCTGGGACCTCCGAGGAAGTAGACTGGAGCTAGAGACCTATATGGGACCAGGTCCAAACGAGGTACCTCTGCGGAAGTAAGCAGGCCCATGAAAAAGTCACAATCAGTGACCTAAGCTGGAGCAGGCCTGAGATAGAAAACTTCACAGGAGCAGGTACAAGGGAACAACCACTGAGAGAGTAGGCTGGAACCAGATCTGGGCACAAGTATGGGGCCTCTGAGGTAGCAGGGCTGGAACCAGAGATGTGTGGGTCTGGGTGCAAATTTGGAACCTCCAAGCGAGTAAGCCTGAGCCACAACCACTATCAGAGCAGACCCAAGGCAGCAACCTCAGCAGACAGAGTCCCCCAAAATATATTTAACAAAATTAAGCAATCTCTGTGGGAACAGGCCTGAACAATCTGATATTGCAGAGGGAACCTCGTGAGCACTGAGCAACATCCGGATACATGGAGTTACCAACAGGGTGACTGGAATTGTGGCCCAGACTGCACCACAAAGAGCAACCACCTGAGCCTTGGATCCACTGTCACCTAGAAGTTTGATCACAAGAGTCACAGACAGCCCCAATCTGAGTAAAATATGAGTATGCCAGGTAAGATCACATGCAACAGCACAAAGAGCAACATGACATCAGTAAAATATAGTGGTCCTACAACAGCATGACTTGAACAATTAAATATATATGAAGCAGTAGAAAATGACCTAAAAATAACTTTAGGAGAATATTTCAGTCTCTTAAGAAGGAAATGAAAAATTCCAAAGAAATGGAGGAAAAGACAAACAAAAAAAATGGAAGATATCAAGAAATACCTTAAAGAAAACCAAATAAAATAATATGAAGGAAAGTATTGATGACTCAAAATTAGAATACAGAGAATAAAGAAAAAAAAAACAATCTGAGGGAGTTATACAAGCAGAAATCATGAGAAAACGATCAGGATGCACTAATGGAACCACAAACATTAAAATAAAAGAGATGGAAGATAAAATCTTAAACACTAAAGATACAACAGACAAAATTAGACTTGCCTGTAAAAGAAAACATTATATCTAACATAAGGTCAACAGAAAACATCTAGGAAATATGTTGAAAATACCATGAAAAACCAAACCTAAGAATAATAGGTATAGAAAAAGGAGAAGTCTAACTCAAAAGCACAAAAACGTCACAAGCCATTTCCCCCCTAAAAATCATTACAGAGGAACCATCACCCTGGGGGGTCTGCAGAGAACCTCACACCCATAATTATCTTCTATTGAGAACCTGCCCCACACCCAATTAACTGTTAATCTGTTAGCAGAACACGCCTCACATTCCAGCTATCCAGGGAACCAGGTGTGGCAACTCATGACTTCTTGGGCTATCTGTCCGAATGTAACTTGGCCTACATGAGGAACCTGAATCACGTGATCTGGAACACGCGGCAAGAATCCAGTTTCCCTGCCCCTCAAAGTCCTCATCCCGGGCCTATATAAGCAGCAACCATGACCCTAATAAACCGGAGGCTTTGACAAATCTGCTTGGCCTCCTTCTTCTGTCCTAGCTCATTCCCTTCCAGGTAGAGCCCCTCCGAGACCCTGGAATAACTGATTGCAGGGTGGGTTACAAACCCCTAGACTGAGTAACCCACCCAA
>NW_026068253.1:636954-641943 GCF_014885135.2 Alexandromys fortis | reverse complement strand
TAGAAAATGACCTAAAAATAACTTTAGGAGAATATTTCAGTCTCTTAAGAAGGAAATGAAAAATTCCAAAGAAATGGAGGAAAAGACAAACAAAAAAATGGAAGATATCAAGAAATACCTTAAAGAAAACCAAATAAAATAATATGAAGGAAAGTATTGATGACTCAAAATTAGAATACAGAGAATAAAGAAAAAAAACAATCTGAGGGAGTTATACAAGCAGAAATCATGAGAAAACGATCAGGATGCACTAATGGAACCACAAACATTAAAATAAAAGAGATGGAAGATAAAATCTTAATCACTAAAGATACAACAGACAAAATTAGACTTGCCTGTAAAAGAAAACATTATATCTAA
Organism: Alexandromys fortis; assembly: GCF_014885135.2. NCBI lineage: Eukaryota > Metazoa > Chordata > Mammalia > Rodentia > Cricetidae > Alexandromys > Alexandromys fortis. Next base: position 641,583 of record NW_026068253.1, on the reverse strand, counting down.
CATAAGGTCAACAGAAAACATCTAGGAAATATGTTGAAAATACCATGAAAAGACCAAACCTAAGAATAATAGGTATAGAAAAAGGAGAAGTCTAACTCAAAAGCACAAAAACGTCACAAGCCATTTTCCCCCTAAAAATCATTACAGAGGAACCATCACCCTGGGGGGTCTGCAGAGAACCTCACACCCATAATTATCTTCTATTGAGAACCTGCCCCACACCCAATTAACTGTTAATCTGTTAGCAGAACACGCCTCACATTCCAGCTATCCAGGGAACCAGGTGTGGCAACTCATGACTTCTTGGGCTATCTGTCCGAATGTAACTTGGCCTACATGAGGAACCTGAATCATGTGATCTGGAACACGCGGCAAGAATCCAGTTTCCCTGCCCCTCAAAGTCCTCATCCCGGGCCTATATAAGCAGCAACCATGACCCTAATAAACCGGAGGCTTTGACAAATCTGCTTGGCCTTCTTCTTCTGTCCTAGCTCATTCCCTTCCAGGTAGAGCCCCTCCGAGACCCTGGAATAACTGATTGCAGGGTGGGTTACAAACCCCTAGACTGAGTAACCCACCCAATGCAATCGCTTCTTGTCTGGAGATGGAGTTATTGGTGCCCAAAATTATATCATTATATCTTTTGTCTGAGGAGCTCCTCATAGTCTTTTCATTAATGATAGACTCAGGGGCCCAATGACAGGAGTTATTGTGGTTCCTCACCTGAATAGCACACCATACAGAGGCTGTAATGGCCGGCTCAACATGGCATGGTGTCAGGTATGAGGAACACTCTCCACATGGCCTAAGACAGGGTGTCCTGTGGTCTGCTTACTTTAATCCTGCTAGATACCTTTTATTTGAGGAGCTCCCAGGACAGGCGACTTATGGCAGGATATCCCCCAACCTAAGACAGGGTCCTGGGAACCCTATGACGGTAAGGGGGAAAGAAATAAAAAAAAAAAAAAAAAAAAGACCTGGTCCCCACTCGACCTAAGAATCATCGGGCACCCCTCTGTTCCCAGGAGAGGTAAATTGCTTCACCATTCGAGAGGAGAGTCTCTACTTGTCCCAGTCCCTTCTCTTTTATGTCTGACACCAGGGTTGACTCTGACTTGGTGCCCTCCACTTAATAACTGCTTGCCTTTATATAAGAGCAGGGGATATGTCACGAGCCATTTCCCCCTAAAAATCATTACAGGGGAACCATCACCCTGGGGGGTCTGCAGAGAATCCCACACCCATAATTATGTTCTATTGAGAACCTGCCCCACACCCAATAACTGCTAATCTGTTAGCAGAACCCACCTCACATTCCAGCTATCCAGGGAACTAGGTGTGGCAACTTGTGACTTCTTGGCCTACCTGTCCGTCCGAACGTAACCTGGCCTACGTGGCAAGAGTCCAGTTTCCCTACCCTTCAGGGGCTATATAAGCAGCAACTATGATCCTAATAAAGGGAGGCTTTGACAAATCTGCTTGGCCTCCTTCTTCTGTCTTAGCTCATTCCCTTCCAGGTAGCGCCCCTCTGAGACCCTGGAATAACTGATTGCAGGGTGGGTTACAAACCCCTAGACTGAGTAACCCACCCAATGCAATCGACACACAAAATATATTTAACAAAATCATAAAAGAAAACTTTCCCAACCTAAAGAAAGATATGCTTATGAAAAATACAAGGCATTTACAGAACACCATATATAGGGTAGATAAAAAATTTCCTTGCCAAATAGTAATCAAAACACTAAACATTTAGAATAAATAGTAAGTATTAAGAGCTGCAAAGGAAAAAAATGCCAAATAACATATAATGGCAAACCTATCAGAATTACACTTGAATTCTCATTGGAAACAATAAAAGCCAGAAGGTCCTGTTCAAGCTTTATGCAGACATTAAGGGACCATGATTGACAACCCAGACTACTATACCCAGAAAAAATTTCAATTACCATAAAAGGACAAAACAAGATACTCCAAGACAAAAACAGATTTAACCAATACATAGGGACAAACCCAGCACTACACAAATTACTGGTGGAACTCCAAACCAAGGAAATTGACCATACCAACAAAAACACAGAATAGATGATCTCACAGCAGCAAATTCCAAAGAACAGAAAAAAAAAAAACACAAAATAATATAACCAACAATGGAAACTAAATAACAAGAGATCACAATTACTGTCCATCAATATTGGTTAATACAAATGGATTCAACTCACCAATAAAGAGACACAGACTAACAAATTTGATACAAAAACAAAATCTATCTTTCTACTACATACAAGAAATACACTTCAAAGACAGATATTGCCTCAGAAGAAAGGGATGGAGAATTTTTCCCAATCAAATGGACCTAAGAAACAAGCTTCTGTACCTATTCTAATATCTAACAAAATAGACTTCAAACTAAAATCACTCAAAAGAGACCGAGGTCTGCCCACATTAGTCAGTCAAAGGAAAAATCTATCAACAGGAAATCTCAATACTGAAAATCTATGCCCTGAACACAAGGGCACCATCAATGTAAAAGAAACACTTCTAAAGCTTAAATCATACATTAAACCACACACACTAATAGAAGGAGACTTTATTACTTTACTTTCATCACTGTACAAGTCTGTCAGACAAAAAAAAATAACAGAGATATAAGGGAACTAACAGATGTTATGACTCAAATGGACTTAACAGACATCTATAGAACATTCCATCCAAACATAAATGAATATGCCTTCTTCTTAACACCTCATGGAACCTTCTTAAAAACTGACCACATACTAGGTAACAAAACAAACCTCAATAGATACAAAAAATGGGAATAATTCCATGTATCTTAATGGATCACCATGACTTAAGATTAGATATCAACATCAACATTAATTTCAAGAAGCTCACAAACACATGGAAATTAAATAATGCTCACCTTATAGGGTCAAATAATAAATAAAAGAAGAAATTAAAGACTTCTTAAAATTCAATGAAAATTATCAGAAAACATAGCCAAATTTATGGGACTCTGTGAAAGCAGTGTTAAGAAGAAAGTTTATAGCACTAAATGCCTACATAAAGAAGCTGGAAAAATCCCACAGTAGTGAATTAACAGAACATTTGAAAACTTTACAACAGAAAGAAGCAAACTCACCCAGGAGGGTTAGATGACAGGAAATAATCAAATTGAGAACTGAAATTAACAAAATAGAAACAAAGAAAACAATACAAAGAATCAATGAGACAAAGAGTTTGTTCTTCAAGAAAATCAATGAAATTGACAAACATTTATCCAAACTAACTAAAAGGCAGAGAGAAAATAACCAAATTAATAAAATCAGAAATGAAAAGAGGGACATGACAACAGGCACAGAGTAAATCCACAGAATCTTTAGGTCATATTTCAAAACCATGTATTCCATAAAACTGGAAAACTAAAAGGAAGTGGACAGCTTTCTGGATAAATATCATTTACCAATATTAACTAATGTCCAGATAAGCAAGTTAAATAGACCTATAACTGCTAAAGAAATAGAAACAGCCATCAAAAGTCTTCCAAGTTAAAAAACAAAAAAGACCAACTGGTTTCAGCTAAGAATTCTACAAGATTTTCAAAGAAGAACTAATTCCAAACTCTTCAAAATGTTCCACAAAACAGTAACAGAAGGAACATTGCCAAACTCTTTTATGATGCTACAATTACCCTGATACCCATAACATATAAAGACACTACTAAGAAAGAGAATTACAGATCAATCTCACTCATGAATATTGGTGCAAAAATACTCAATAAAATAGAGGCAAATCAAATCCAAGAACATATCAGAAAAATCATTCACTCTCATCAAGTCATCTTCATCCAAGAGATGTAGGGATGCTTCAACATAAGAAAATCTGTCAATGTAATAATATTATATAAACAAACTGAAACTAAAAACCACAAGATCATCTCATTAGAGGCTGAAAAAGCCTTTGACAAAATACAACTACCTTCAGGATAAATGTCTTGGAGAGTGCATGGATACAAGGAACATACCTAAACATAATAAAGGCAATATACAACAAACCAATAGTCAGAATCAAAATAAATGGAGAGATACTCACAACAATCCCACTGAAATCAGGAATATGTCAAGGTTTTCCACTTTCTCCATATCTATTCAATATATTCTTGAGGTCCTAGTTAGAACAATAAAGTAGCAAAAAGCCACAGTTACCCTGATACCAAAACCACACAAAGACTCAACCAAGAAAGAGAATTATAGGCCAATCTCACTCATGAACATCAACGCAAAAATTCTCAATAAAATACTGGCAAACCGAACTTGGCAGACAATGAGGGCTGATGAGAAGCCAAGGACAATGGCACTGGGTTTTGATCCTTCTGCATGTACTGGCTTTGTGGGAGCCTAACCAGTCTGGCTGCTCACCTTCCTAGACCTGGATGGAGGGCGGAGGTCCTTGGACTTCCCACAGGGCAGGGAACCCTGACAGCTCTTTTGACTGGAGAGGGAGAGGGAGAGGAGTAGGGGTAGGGGGAGAAGAGTGGGGAGAGCAGAGGGGGAATGGGAGGCTGGGAGAAGGTGGAAATTTTTTTTCAATAAAAAAAAATAATGGTCCATCCTTCTGCTTCTTACTGTT
>NW_026068253.1:632913-636789 GCF_014885135.2 Alexandromys fortis | reverse complement strand
TTTTTTTTTTTTTCTTCAGAGAAAGGTCACCCTGTCCCTGAGTCAGGATATCTTTATCAGTCTCCACCTGGTGGCCAGGCACCCTGACTCTGTGCTTGGAATTTCCTGAGGGGAGGGGTACTATCTTCTCTGGTAACATGAAAGTAGTCTGAGTTTTTTTTTTTTTTATTTTAAATACTCTTCTAGGATATTCCTTCTTATTACTTTCAGAATAAGGGATGAGGGTCTTACACTTACAAGAAATACACCTCACCTTCAAAGAGAGATATTACCTCACAGTAAAAGCATAGAAAAAAATTTCCAGTCAAATGGACCTTAGAAACAAGATGATGTAGTTATCCTAATATCTAACAAAATAACTTCAAACAATCAAATGAGAAGAAGATTTCATATTTGTCACTGCAAGATGGAATTTTAATTTTGAATATCTCTACCCCACATATAAGTGTAGACACATTTGTAAAAGAAACATTACTAAAGCTTAAATCACACATCAAACACCACACACTAATAATGGGAGACTTCAACACCCATTTTCTCCACTATGTAAGTCTGTCAGACAGAAGCTTAAGAGAGACATAAAGCAAATATCAGACATGATGATTCAAATGGGCTTTACAGACATCTATAGAACACTCCACCAAAACACACACACAGACACACACACACACACACACACACACACACACACACCTTCTTCTCAGCACCTCATGGGATATTCTTTGAAATCAACCATATACTTGGTAACAAAGCAAAGCTAAACAGATTCAAACAAATTGGAATGATCCTCTGTATCTTATCAGATCACTATTGCTTAAAGTTAGAATTCAAAAACAACATTAGTTGTAGAAAGCCCACAAACTCATTGAAATTAAGCAATGCTCAAATGAATCACCACAGGGTCAATGAAGAAATAGAGAAACTAAAGACTTCCTAGAATTCATGAAAAATGAATGAACAACATACTCAAGTTTATGTAACACTATGAAAACAGTGCTAAGAGAAGAGTTCATAGAATTAAGTACATACACAAAGAAACTGAAGAAATTTCACACTAGAAATTAGCAGCATACCTAGAACAAAAAGAAGCAAACTCATCAAGGAGGAATAAATGACAGGAAACAATCAAATGGATAAAAGAGAAAATAAGAAAATAATGCAAACAATAAATGAGACAGTTTGTTCTTTGAGAAAATTAACAATATATACAAACCTTAATCCCAACTAAATAAAACATAGTGAAAGAATATCTAAATGAACATAATCAGTAATGAAAAGTGGTACACAACAGCAGACAATGATGAAACCCTAAGTATCATCAGGGCATAGTTAAAAATCCTGTACTCCAGATAATTAGAAAAAAGAACATACCTAAACTTATTAATTGGATAATTAAAAGAAGCAGAAAACCTTTCTGGATAGATATCACATATAAAAATTAAATCAGAAGCAGATAAATAATTTAAATAAACCTATATTCTCTAAGAATATAGAAGCCGTCAACAAAAGTCTCCCAACCAGATAAATCACAGGGCCAGTTGGTCTCAGTGCATTATTCTACCAGAGTTTCAAAGAAGAGATAAAACCAATGTTCCTCAAGTTGTTTCACACAATATATAAAAATAAGCAATATTGCCAAATTATTTTAATGAGGCTATAATTAGCTTCATACCCAAACTTCATAAAGATACAACTGAGAAAGAGTATTCCAGACCAGTCTCATTCATGAACAATGATGCATAAATAAAACACTAGCAAATCAAAGCCAAGAATGCATCATAAAAATCATCTACAGGATCATATAAGTTTTATCCCAGAGATGCAGAGATGGTTCAACATATTAAAATATATCAATGACATTCACCATAGAAACAAACTAAATGAAAAATCCACATCATTATCTCTTTAGATAATGAAAAAAATATTCAACCAAATACAACCCCCTTTTATTATAAAGATCTTGGAGAGATCTGGAATAAAAAGATCATACCTAAACTTATTAATTCAACATAAACAAGCCAAAAGACAGCAACAAACTAAATGGAGAGAAACTCAAAATGATTCCAACAAAATCAGGAAAAAGGCTGTCAACTCTTTCCATATGTATTTAATATAGTACTCTAAGTTCAAGCTATAGCAATAACAAAACAAAAGGAGATGAAAGGGATACAAATCAGAAGGAAAGAAATCAACTTTTGCTATGTGCAGGAGGTATGATACACATAAGTGACAACAAGAATTTTACCAGGGAACTCCTTCAGCTGCCACTTCAGTAATGTGGCAGAATGCAAGATTAACTAAGAAAATAGGTATTTCTCCTATATTTGAATGATAAATGGGCTGGGAAAGAAATCAGAGAAGTATCATCATTCACAATAGCCACAAAACTATCAAATATCTTGGGGTAACTCTATCCAAACAAGAGAAAAACTGTGTAACTAGGGCTTTAAGTATTTAAAGAGAGAAACCGAAGATGATATCAGAAAATGGAAAGATTTCTTATGCTCTTGGGTAGTAAAGATCAACATAATAAAAATGGAAGTCTTACAAAAAGCAGTCTACAAATTCATTGGAAAAATCAGCAAAGTGGAAACACAATTCTTCACAGGTTTTGAACAAAAAAATGCTCAAGTTCTTATGGAAAAACAAAAATCCAAGATACACAAAAACAATCTTTTACAATAAAGAAATTTCCAGAGGCACCATTCCTGATTTCAAGCTTTTCTATAGGCTGAAAATAATAATAACAACTGTTTGGTATTGCTATAAAATCAGATAAGTTGACAAATAGAATCATTCCAAAGAACCTGGTATTAATTCAAACATATAAAGACCTGATAATTGACAGAGAAGTTAAAATTATATAATGAAAAAAGAAAGCATATTCAACAAATGGTGCTGGCATAACTGTATATCAACATGCAGAAGAATGCAAAAAGACCCATATCTATCACCATGCACAAAACTCGTCCAAATGTATAAAAGACTTCAACATACTTCCAGTGCACTGAACTTCATAGAAGAGAAAGTGGGAAGTAACTTTGAGTTCATTTACAAAGGAGACTACTTGTAACAACAGAAACATAGACAATGAAAGCAACAGTTAATAATTAGTAACTCCCCAAAATGAGAAGCTTCTGAACTATTAAAGACAGGATTTTGATAAGACAAAAGAGTAACCTATGGAATGGAAAAAATTCTACAAATCTCATATCTGACAGAGAACAGATCTTCAAAATACATTAAGAACTAAAGAAAATAGACATCAATATATCAAATAATCCAATTAAAAATGGGGTACAGATCTAAACAGAGAATTCACAACAGAGCAATCTCAAATGATCCAAAGGAACTTTAGGAATTGCTCAACATATTTAGCCACGAAGCAAATGTAAATCAATACAACTCTCAGATATTATGTTACAACTGTCAAAATGCCTAAGATCAAAATCATTGATACAACATATGCTGGAAATAATGAGGATTATGGTGAACATCCCTCTATCTGTTGGATGTACAAAATTGTATAGATGCTTTGGAAATCAGTGTGGCAGTTTCTCAGAAAATTTGGAATCAATCTGCCTCAAAACCAGTCAATAACACTCTTGGGCATATGCGAAAGATTCACACTCATACCACAAGGACACTTGCTCAATTCTATTTATAGTAGCATTATTCATAAAATTCAGAACCAGTAAACAACCTAGATGCCTCTCAACTAAAGAATGGATAAAGAAAATGTGGTACATTTACAAATTTGATTACTACTCAGTAAGAAAAAAAGAAGAATGTCTTAAAATTTGGAAGTAAATAGGTGGAACTAGAAAAGATGATCCGGAGTGAGGTAACCTAGACCTAGAAAAAGAGACATGGTAC
>NW_026068253.1:617069-628567 GCF_014885135.2 Alexandromys fortis | reverse complement strand
TAATTTTGGTAAATGGTACTTATCTAAATACAAGTCCATTTCTTTTACATTTTCCAACTTTGTGGCATATAAGCTTTTGTAGTAAGACCTAATGATTCTCTGAATTTTCTCAGTGTCTGTTGTTATGTCCCCCTGTTCAGTTCTGATCTTGTTAATTTGCATGTTCTCTCTCTGCCTTTTGATTAGTTTGGATAAAGGTTTGTCAATGTTGTTGACTTTCTCAAAGAACCAGCTCTTTATTTCATTGATTCTTTGGATTGTTTTCTGCGTTTCTATTTTGTTAATTTCAGCCCTCAGTTTGGTTATTTCCAGTCTTCTACTCCTCCTAGGTGAGTCTGCTTTTTTTTTTTTCTAGAGCTTTCAGCTGTGTTGTTAAGTCTCCAATGTAAGCTTTCTCTGTTTTCTTTATGTGGGCACTTAGAGCTATGAACTTTCCTCTTAGCACTGCTTTCATAGTGTCCTATAGGTTTGGGTATGTTGTGTCTTTATTTTCGTTGAATTCAAGGAAGATTTTAATTTCTTTCTCTATTTTTTCCCTGACCTAGGGGTGGTCCAGTAGTTGACTGTTCAGCTTCCATGAATTTGTAGGCTTTCTGGGGGTAGAATTATTGATAAATTTTAATTTTTTTCCATGGTTATCCCATAAGACACAAGTGGTTACTAATATTTTTTGGTATATTTGGAAGCTTGCTTTGTTACCAAGTATGTGGTCAATTTTCGAGAAGGTTCTGTGAGATGCTGAGGAAAAGGTATATTCTTTCTTATTTGGGTGGGATGTTCTATAGATGTCTGTTAAGTCCATTTGATTCATTACCTCCATTAATCCTCTTATTTCTCTGTTAAGTGTCTGTCTGATTGACCTGTCCATTGTTGAGAGAGGAGTGTTGAAGTCTCCTACTATGAGTATGTGGGGTTTGATGTCTGCCTTCAGATATAGTAATTTTTCTTTTACTTAAGTGGGTGCTTTTATATCAGAGACATAGATATTCAGGATTGAAACTTCATCTTGATAGATTGTTCCTGTTATGATTATAAAGTGTCCATCCATCTCCTTCCCTTCTGATTGATTTTAGTTTGAAGTCAATTTTGTTAGAAATCAGTATAGCCAAACCCGCTTGCTTCTTAGGTCCATTTTATTGAAAAATCTTTTCCCAACCCTTTACTCTGAGTAGATTTCTGTCTTTGTGGTTGAGGTGTGTTTCTTGTAAACAGCCGAATGTTGGATCCTGATTTTGTATCCAATCTCTAAGCCTGTGCCTTTTTATTGGTGAATTGAGTCCATTGATATTAAGTGATAATAATGACCAGTTGTTGTTAACTCTGGTTATTTTCTTTTGGTAGTAGAGTTTGTGTGTTTTTCTTCTTTGCATTGTGCTGGTGAAGGGTCATTAGATGACTGAGTTATTGTGCGCATTATTGGATTCCTTGATTTGTTCTTTTCCTTCTATTACTTTCTGTAAGGCTGGATTTGTGGTTCCATATTGTTTAAATTTGTTTTTATCCTGGAATATTTTGTTTTCCCCATTGATAGTGAACAAAAGCTTAGTTGGGTAAAGCAGTCTGGGCTTGCATCCCTGGTCTCTTAGTTTCTGCAGCACATCTATCCAAGACCTTCTGGCTCTCATGGTTTCCGTAGAGAAGTCAGGTGTAAATCTGATCAGTTTACCTTTATTAAGTTACATTTTTCCTTTGCAGCTCTTAATATTCTTTCTTTACACTGTATGTTCTACATTTTGATTATTATATGGTGAGGGGATTTTTTTTTATCCAGTCTATTTGGTGTTCTGTATACTTCTTGAAACTTCATGAGAATATTCTTCTTTAGGATGGTAAAGTTTTCTTCTATAATTTTGTTGAATATATTTTCTGGGCAGTTGAGCTATAATTCTTCTTTTTCTTCTACCCTTATTATTCTTAGGTTTAGTCTTTTTATTGTGTCACTGATTTCCTGGATGTTTTGTGATGAGGATTTGTTGGATTTTTTTCTTTAATAAGTATGTTTATTTTCTCTATAGTGTCTTCAGCAGCTGAGATTCTTTCTTCTATCTCTTGTATTCTGTTGGTTTGCTTGTTTCTGTCATCTCTGTTTGTTTACCTAGATTTTCCATATCCAGCCGGCCTTCAGTTTTTGTTTTCTTCCTTGCCTCCATTTCAGTTTTCAAGTGTTGAACTGTTTCCATTATATGATTGTTTTTTCTTGGTCTCCTATGCTTTCTTTTATGGATTTACTCAATTCTTAATACCTTTTGTTATTCTTCTCATCCATTTCTTTAAGGGAGTTTTTCATATCCTGTTTAAGGGACTCTATCTCTTTCATAATGTCATTTTTTTCTACTTCTTTTTGGATTAGGGTGCTCAAGTCTTCCTGTTGTATTTTCACTGGGTTCTGGTGTCACCATTTTTTTTTTTTTTTTGTCAGATTTTTGGAGGAATTATTGTATTGGTGCCTGCCCAACTCTTCTTTCAAAAGTTCTCTGATGGATCTTCTGGTACAGGATCAAGGCCCCTTGCTGGCCAGGGTTCAGTCTGACAGGGACAGTCAGCACAGGGACAGGACTCTTGGAATTCAAAGGACCCCTCAGATATAAGGGCGAACTTGGGAGGGGGAAGTTGTGCAGAGCCAAGTGCCCCTGCAGCAGGAGCTGGAGGGTGATGCACTCCCTTCTGCCTGGGTGGGTGCACACTCCCCCTTCTGGGTAAGTAGCCTCAGTGCAGGAACAGGAACTGTTCCTGGGCCAAGGACCTAGCAGACACTAGGGCAGGCTTGGGGGTGGGGGCTGGGATGTGTGGAACAAAGAGGACCTTATAGCAGAAGCTGGAGGGTCCCAGTGCTTCTTCCCTGTTTGCTCTGCCCCACCCGTGATGGTACCTGCTCACCAGTCTGAAAGGTTGTCCTCAGCACAGGGGCAGGACTCTTGGAGTTCAAAGCCTGACAGCATCTTCTTTCACTCTGCATTCAGTCTAGTTTTTCTATGTAGTTATATTCTGTCCTGCCATAGGACAAAGCAGACTCTTTATTAACCAATCATAAAAATGTATATTAACATCGGGGTAGAGATAATTTGATAGAGGGTGGGAGACATTATGGGTTTTTTGAGAAACCTAGAACTAGGGGAATTTTCAGGAATACAGAAGGATGACTCCAGCTAGGACTGTAAACAGTAGTAGAGAGGGTGGTTGAACTGGCATTCACCTGTAATCAGATTGATTACTAACTTAATTGCCATCATAGAACTTTCATCTAGTAACTGATGGAAGCAGATGCAGTGGTCCCCAGCTAAGCACCAGCTAAGCTCCTGGAGCCAAGTCAAAGAGAGAGAAGAATGATAGTGTGAGCAATGGTATAAAGACCATGATGGGGAAACCCACAGAGACAGCTGACCTAAGGTAGTGCAAACTCATTGATTCTGGAATGACTGCCAGGGAACGTGCATGTGACCAAGTTAAGTATTCTGAATGTGAGTGACAATTGTATGGCTTGGGCAGTTGTGGGGCCACTGGTGATGGGACAAGGATTTATCCGTAGTGAATGAACTTGCATTTTGGAGCCCGTTCCCTACGGAGGGATACACTGTTCAACTTATTGAGCCCACGTGGTATGTCTTATCATCTTTTTGGAGCAGATGATGGTAGGGTGGGGTGAGAAAAGGTAGAGAGAGTGGGAGGAGGAAAAGGAGGGGGAACTAGGATTTCTACATAAAATAAAAAAGCTACTACTCATATTTTTATGACTTTATTTTTATTTATTTTGTAGTTTTTCACATCATGTACCTCCATCTCACCCATTCCCCTGTTCTTTCTTATCTATCTGCTGCCCTTTTAACCTTCACCCACTAAAATAAGATGAAGTAAAATTTAAGAAAAAGTAAATATCACCATAAATTCTGTAGTGTGGCCTTGCAGTTATCCATATATATTTACTTGCAAATATTCATTGCAAAATGTCATCGATATGGTCTGAGGACTCTGTTTTCTGCTATATGATGATACTGGGCCCTCACTGCTGCTCCTTATGGATATGCTGTTGTTGCTATGCATTTTGGTGATCCTGCAGCTTTGAATCTGCAAGATTGACTCCTTAATAAGCTCCAGAAGATCACAGATGGGGTAGATGTCAGGGTGTGTCAAATCATAACTCTGGTTCTTGACCTGGGTGGTTTCAGAGTTGGTCAGCCTGACAGTTCTCTCTTTTCACTACTCTTGTTTTTTTAATAAAAAATAGAAACTCAGAAACAGTGGTTTTGAATAACATTGCCAGTCAGGAAAAGGCATTTTAAAAAGTTAAATGTGATTAAAAGACTAGCAAGTATTTGGGCATCAATCACACAATAACATAAGGCAACTTTTTCAAAGAAATGAGGGAATATGCAATGGTTTTCTGTATCTCATAACCTAATAATTGGTTCCATCAAGCAGGTGTTGCTGAGGGTTGTGATGAAAAATCTTTTCAAAATCTAAAAGTGAGGTAGGACTAAAAAAGCATCTAGACAGCAGATCCTGCAGAATCTCTTAAGCTCTTTGGCATTGCAAAGAGTGTGGTTAAAATATAAGTGAGATCTCAACTCAGGGGAAGGTTTTGAGCAATATAATGATATATTTTGACATGCTTTCATAAACATTTTTGAAGTAGTTATATCTAAATTCAAAGCAAAAAGTTCAGGGAGTTTGGAAAAATAGCTCATCTACTTGTTCTTGATAGGATGCAAGGTAGTATCAGAATAATGATAGCTGTGTTCATCAGAGGCCATCAATGCTGCAGTAGATGTTAAGATTGGATACTTACAGATTAATAGAATTTTGATGGAATAGGATGAAGAGGCAAGCAGTGAAAGTATGAAGGTAAATCACAATGGGAGAAAGCAACACACTTCAAGTCTTGTCAGCACAAATTCTGTTAACTATACAATTTTGATTGAATTCTAATCTATTTTAAATTTGTTGATCCATTGTAACAACATTGTTCTTATCTTGTTCATTTACTGTTTACGGCATGGTAACCTTGTTATTTTGTTGGAAAGGTGATGTAGGTGGGTCTTCTATCTATCTGTTGTTTCAAATTGTTTAATTAATAAAGAAAACTGCTTGGCCTGATAGGTCAGAATATAGGTAGGCAGGGAAGACAGAACAGAATTCTGGGAGAAAGAAAGCTGAGTCAAGCAATCACCATGCCTCTCTTCTTTGGGTCAGACATGCTGAATCTTTCCCAGTAAGCCGCCACCTCATGGTGCTACACAGATTATTAGAAATGGGTTAATCAAGATGTGAGAATTAGCCGATAAAAAGCAGAACTAACAGGCCAGGCAGTGTTTAAAAGAATACAATTTGTGTGTTGTTATTTTGGGGCTTACGCTAGCTAGGCATATGGGAACCAGGCAGCAGAAATGCTGCCTGCTGCTCCTTCTACAGAAAGCTATTAAGTTTTTCTATATTGCTAATACAAAATTTCTTTTATTCCCTTAATCACTTCCCCAATATCTTCTTAGAAAAGCCCCTTTCAATTACACTGATATGTGATTTCATTTCTGGATCCCCTTTTTCATGAGTATCAATATCACAAACTATTTAATACACCAAAAAAGGTCTACTTTATTTTTACTGAAGAAAGTTTTAATTTTCTTTGGTTTTCAATAAAAACAATATAAAATCCTTAAGAAAATGTGTTCTCAGATGGAAGATAGATCCATAAGTGAAACATGATGCTGTTGAAAAAGAAGTCAAAAAACATTTACACATTAATGTGATAGTGCCTTCTAACATTTTATGCAATTAGGATTTGACTCTCTGAATTTTTTTTCTTATGTATGGACATTATTGAAGCTATATATACTCCATCTGAAAGCTTAGCTTATTTAGAATTATTTTTTCTGTCAATAACTAATTGGTTATAGGGGAATAGAAAGTGTGAAAAACATATCAGGTATTAGCAATCATTTAGTTTCTGAAAGCAGTTGTCGACAGTCTGGCACTGAATCCAGTTAGCACACCTACTGACTTGTAAAATCGTTCTCCCTGTCAGAGAGGACAGTGCCTGTGCTTTGCCAAGACTTATAAATTCTGCTCAGATTTTCTTCCCATATATTTGAAGTGCAAATGTAATCTATTGTTTGCCATCTTTGCCAAATGCTTTCTTAATATTTTTAACACATGCAATGTCTCTAGATACCCATTTAAATTTTTTACCCCTCAAACTGACAATTATTTTCAATTTTTCAAGTTTCTCTTCAATGGATAAAGAAGATTAAACTTTAGAATTTAAAATATATTCCAATTAAATTCTGGAGAGGAAAATGCAATCAACATTGTTGTGGACTATAATTAGTGTTATATAAAATGTTCTACTTTCTCCAAATATACATGTTATTATAATTTCAACAGCTTTTATGTTGGGTGAAAGTGATTTCATATTTTTGTAAATAAATTACATTTTTGACAGTTCTATCTGCTAAAACTTAGTTTCTCAGTACATTTAGATTATTTTTTACATCTGTATGCATTTCTCCTTGGTGAGTGCACATGTGTGTGCAAATGTGTAGAGGACCAAGGTTGAACCTGAATTTGTTCTTAGATTACTGTTCACCTTAATTTTTGATTTTGTGTCTTTTGTTTAATCCAGAACCCATCAATTTGCCTAGGTAATGTAACCGGGTTCCTGCCTCTGCTTGTCTAGTGCTAGTATTATTGGCAGGATGCAGTGTCTATAAACTCTAATGTGAATTTTGGGGATTCACGCCAACTCTAATTACATTGACGCTAAGTTTCCTAGATGCTAATCTACTTGGTCACCTCATGGAAAGTATCAGTTTTTGTCCAATATATTTCTTTCATTGTTCCCACAGAAAAGATCACAATCTGATGTCTAAAACCTGCAATTACTTAATAATACATGTATCTTTTAAATTGAAAATTGAAAGGCAAAATTTCTGATTGTCTTGTTTTACATTAAAAATGGTTCTTATTTAAAATCAAAAGCAAGTATAAAATGAAAGTACGACTTGAGAGATTTAAAAAAACAGCATTGAATCATTTTGGAATCAGAGAGAAGAGATGTATATTGAAAAAAAAATAATTGTTTTGAAGTTTAAAGATTTTCATACAACAATTAAATGACTCTTCCATTCACATATCTGTTACTTTGCTTGCCCTTCCTCACCTTATCATTTTGCTTTGCATGGTGTTTGTATGATCTTGTCTAATGGAATAAGTTCGCTAAAAAGATACATGTATTCAGTATATTATTTAAAATAATGCTCTTATTATAATTTGATAATTTCAAAGAATGTATTTTGATCATTATCTTTGTCCTTCTTCAATTTCTCTCCAATCCTCTGCTACCATCTCTATCCACCAAGCTTCATGTTTTCTTTCTTTCTAGCACTCTATGAAGAGAGAAAAAATATGTATGAATTAGTCTGTGTTGGCTGAATAAATTGAGTTATGCCTGTCATACAGTAAAATTAATATTCCAACTATTACTCCATTGATAAAAAATAAGACTCTCCTCCACTAGCATCAATCAAATGACCAGGGATGGAAATTATTACCCATTTTTTTCCATGCTGAGACTTTGTGTGGCTTGAACTTGGGTTAGTCTCCTGAATCATGTCATAGACTTAATGAGTTTGTATATTTATCTGCCCTGTTGAGTCTAGAAAGCAGTATTTCCTTGACATCATCGTTCCAGTCCCTCTTCTACATAGGCCCCTGAGGTCTGAAGTGAAGTATGCCATACAGACATTCCAGTTAGGGCTGAGTGCTCTAGCCTCTTATTTTCTTCATAGTGGCTGGTTGTATGTCTCCATGTTAATTTCAATCTATTGTATGTATAAGCTTCTCTGGTATTTTAGCAATGCACCAATATATCTGTATGGCAATATATTGCTATGAACAATTTAATTGTTATGTATTGTAGTAGAATAATGATAGAATTTTTTTTCTTATGCACAAGTTTGTTAAACACATTACCAGTATCAGGCATGGGTTCTGTCTTATAGAACCATCCTTAATTCAATCAAAAGTTGGTTGATGATCCTCAAAATATCCATGCTATTATAATACCACTAGGCATATCATGTGGGACAGGTCTTTATTATTGCTTATAGAATTTAGAACTAAGTGAGATTGATATTACCTTTCTCTTCCATTAGTGTTGTGCCATCCCCCACACTATGAGTGCTAGTCAATATCAAAAAAGTTGCCATTTGAACATGTTAGAATTCTTCATTGTCTATGAAATATTTATGTGGTATGTTTATAAGTCTGTGTGTTTCTGTCATGTAATTGTCTGTCACTCTGTATGTGCTTCTCTGACATACAGTTTTTCTCTGTCGTTATTGAACTCAGACAACACATGGGTGCAGGAATGGGACACTTTACAAAAAAATATTAAGAGATTTTCAAAGGATTAAGTCACTGGTTTCAAGTGATCTCAGATGACACAAGAAACATTGTGTATCAGACTATTTCTGAATATTAATGGTTGCTTTCAACATTTCAAAATAGTAGATTTTATGAGGTTACTTTGAATTTTGCCATTTTTTTTCATTTTGCACGTAATACATATACATTTTCTAGGTCAAAGAACATGAGAAAACACATAACTTAAGACAGCAGATATGCAATAACTTAGGTTGGGAAACTTGATTACCTAAGATATAAAAAGAACGTAATATTCATTGCTATATTGTTTTCTTCAAGACAAACAAACAGCTTGAGTATATTTTAAGAGAGAAATCTTAAGGAACTTAAAGGTAGATTATTAATTCTAGCTGTTAGGTCTATCAAAAGTTCCAGTCTCTTAAATGTAAGATATATTTTCTTATTATTTCATTACCACAAATGACTCTCCTCTTACACCAGAGACACTTGATCATCCTTATTTCTTGCTTCTCAATTAATAATATGCAGAAATGAAAACAGTTAATATGTCCATCAACAGGTCAATGGATAATGATCAACTGATATATTTCCACAGTGAAACATTATTCAGTTGTTAAGAAATTGTAACTATAAAGTTTTCAGGAAAATAAATGAATCTAGAAACTATCATCTAGATGAGGTAACCTAGATCCAAAATAATAAATACTTTATGCTGTTTTTAATATGTGTGTTATTCAGAATACTAACAAAGATTAGGTAGTTAATAATGAACCTAAGAGAGAGATCAATCAGTATGTACAATGTATGCAGTTCTAATTTTAGTAAGTGAAAGAAATCAATAGTATTGTAATCTGTGGCCAAGGAAATAATGAAAAACTTTCAAGTTACAAGAGAAACATGGCCCTAGTAATGATAGCTAGCTCTGTTCTTGTGTGAGTTCCCTACCTTCATTTTTTCCTTCTCTTTTTCCTTCTTTTATTTTTCCTATCTTCCTTATTTACTTCTATATTTTTTATATGTCATGACTTCTGTATCTTAAATCAACAAATAACTACCCATCCCTTATGATTTTATATCTTAAGAGAAGTGGACATTTTGAGCTTCCCCTTAAAAATACAATTTTAATACTTTAATTGACACATTATAATTATATATATATATATATATATATATATTAATTGCATATATATTATAAATATATAACAGTGTGACAGGCCAAGATAACAAGCATATCTATGATCTGAAATAATTAGCATTTATGTTACCTGAAAGATTAGATTTGAACAGAAGAAATCATTTTTTATAAAGAGGTGATCATTCATTAGACAATGTGGCCAATCAATCTAAACTAACCTATAAGCTAATAAATGCTTTCCTTTGATCAATGTATGGAATTTTCATTTGGCAAGAAATAAGTTGCCAAAAGGAAACTCCCCAAAGTTAGATTTGGGAAGGTTTTTTTTTTTTTTTTTCCTTCAGGAAAATTAAAACAACCATCTTGAGGAATTTAAAAACCTTCAGTCAAATAAACATCCAAAGAAGAATGAAGAATTACCCAGAAAATATAACCAAGAAAAGAAGTCATATGACCTAATGAAATCTCTGAAGTTTCCAAAACAGGATTGGATCCCAAAATGATGTTTCCCACAGAAAAATGATAGCACTACTAAGCTGAAAATTTACCACCTAAAGATTGGCTTTAGACTACAAATTGCTTTTGATAATTTTGAGGTGACTAGCTAAGAAGATCTAACTTCACAGAATACTCTAGCAAAGACTTGATATAAGTCCTGCCCTTTCTCATTATGCAGAGACTATATAACAAATGATACAGCTAGCATTTCAAGGACTTGACAATTACCCCATTTTTTTTTTCAGCACCGACTAAAGATGCTGTCATCCCCAGAGAGTAGGAAGTAAATTTAAGAACACAATGCCTTTCCACATTACCAAGAGTTGGGTGAGGGAATTCTTGTTACTCAATGAGTTATGGATATTGGTAATTATTTAGAATGGTTGGTTACAAGGTATTCTTGGTAATGATCAGAAAAAAAAATAGTTGAAAAAAGGAGAATAGATTCCAATTTTGTTTTGAAAATAAGAAAATGGTATATAAGTATAGGAGAATATGAGGGTAGATTATTGAGTCTATTCTGAAAAGAAAAAAAAGAGGAATATAGAAATAATTTAGCGATGTAGAATATTAAATATAATTTTAAACAAAAAGCAACTAATAGTCCTAAATATTTTATACTGATATGGATTTTTATATATTTTTTAAGAATTTCAGGTTATTTTTGTTATAACATACTATATATACATTTCTATTCTGTTCAAGGAATTATACCTATACATCTCATTTAACAATGTAATGTAAATTTTTAGTACTCAAAAGTTAATATTACCAACTATTTAGGATAGTAAAGAATGTGGGTTAGTAGTTGGTAACCTGTTACAATCAAACTTGTAATCATATTAGGTACATTTTCAAGGTAAAGCTGGAATATATTTTAGACAGACAGATCATCTTCAAAAACTCCAGAAATTTATAGAAAATGACACTTAAGAAGTTTTAATAACATAGGTTCTTTATGAGTTCTTTTTGTTTTAAGACAATGAAATATGTCTGCTCCTGGCAACACCAATATACTTCAGAAAAAAATGAAGGGCATCAAAGATGCTACAGTGGAAACTTTTATAACTGTCCAAGCAGCTAGCTCTTTCTGTTCTTCCTCACACTTTTTGGAAGTTTTTTACTTGCACTTCCTGCTTACTCGGGTAATATTATTTTCTTCTCAGGTCTCTGATGGAGTTGAAGTGTTTATAGTTATAGTTATAGTTTTCCTTATTACCAGATTCAGAAAACAAATTCACTAAAGTGGTGTGATATGTATAACTTTGGGAGACATTAAAAGATAGTTTTGTTTATACAAATTAGAATAGAAAGTGAATTAGGTAAAAATCTTTCAGACTAGTCAAAATAGGATAAACAACGAAACATTTTCTCTGAATTTGTTCAATGCTAATGCACTAGACATTGTTGATGTATTTATATCCTGTATATATTATATATAGTTTTTATACTTACTGCATGTGTTTCGTATATTAAGTATAATTAATTA
>NW_026068253.1:598539-616868 GCF_014885135.2 Alexandromys fortis | reverse complement strand
CCCCCTCCCCCCACTCCTCTCCCCCTCCCTCTACTCCATTCCCCATCCCTCTCGAGTCTGAAGAGCAGTCTGGATTCCCTGCCCTGTGGGTAGTCCTAGGTCCTTCCCCCTTTATCCAGGTCCAAGAAGGTCAGCATCCAAACAGGATAGGCTCCCACAAAGCCAGTTCATGCAGGAGGATCGAAACCTAGAAATGAGTTGCCCTCCTATACACAAAGGATAAGGAATCAGAGAAGGAAATCAGAGAAGCATCGCCTTTCACGATAGCCACAAATAGCATAAAATATCTTGGGGTAACTCTGACCAAGTAAGTGAAGGATCTATTTGACAAGAACTTTACGTCTTTGAAGAAAGAAATTGAGGAGGATACCAGAAATGGAAGGATCTCCCTTGCTCGTGGATTGGGAGGATCAACATAGTAAAAATGGCTATTCTACCAAGGGCAATATACAGATTCAATGCAATCCTCATTAAAATCCCATCAAAATTCTTCACAGATCTTGAGAGGACAATAATCAACTTTATATGGAAAGACAAAAAACTCAGAATAGCCAAAACAACCTTATACAATAAAGGAACTTCTGGAGGCATTACCAACCCTGACTTCAAACTCTATTACAGAGCTTCAGTATTGAACAAAGCTTCATATTGGCATAAAAACAGAAGTCGGTCAATGAAATTGAGAAGAAGACCCGGATTTTAAACCACAAACCTACGGACACTTGATTTTTGATAAAGGAACTAAAAGTATACAATGGAAGAAAGAAAGCATCTTCAACAAATGGTGCTGGCACAACTGGATGTCAACCTGTAGAAGAATGAAAATAGATCCATATCTATCACCATGCACAAAACTCAAGTCCAAATGGATTAAAGACCTCAATATCAGTCTGAACACACTGAACCTGATAGAAGAGAAAGTGGGAAGTACTTTAAAACATATGGGCACAGGAGATCACTCCCTATGTATATCCCCCGCAGCACAGACATTATGGACAACAATTAATAAATGGGACCTACTGAGACTGAGAAGCTTCTGTAAAGCAAAGCACACTGTCCCTAAGACAAAAAGGCAACCTACTAACTGGGAAATGATCATTACCAACCCTGCAACAGACAAAGGTCTGATCTCCAAAATATATAAGGAACTCAGGAGTCATACACTTTTAATCATGGCACTAGGGAGGTGAAAACAAGAAGTTACATAGCTTGGTGGAAAGAGGAATGTAAGGTGTCAGGAGCTTGGCCACTTTATATTGTGAGAATGGTAGAGATAAGAACTCTAGTGAGTGACTGCTCTGCTTCTCGGTTCTTTCAGTTTTTGTCCCCTAATATCTGACTCTGAGTTTTTATTATTAAGACATTTTAGAATTTATGGTACATTACTGTTGTCCAAAATACTGTCACCTATTTTGAAATATACAGCTAATATTTGTCAACTGTGTATGCTTATAATGTTATAGAAATATTAAAACATTTGAAATAATATCCACTGAGTCAAAGAATGTTTGTGTATTGATTAACTTCTTGCTAGTTAGATGGACAAGATCCTAACAGATTTAAAAGTAGTTTCAGAAAATTTCTGTAAAGGAAAAAATATTCAGTATCTTCTACAATATGATGTTCACAAAATACACATTAAATTTATTATGTCTATAACTCCCAGTTTTAGTGTCTTTGTTACAGTATCAAAATAATATTATATGATGGTATAGTATAATACAATCTCCTCTTCTCTTATCTCTCTCTCTCCTCTCTCTCTCTCTCTCTCTCTCTCTCTCTCTCTCTTTCTCTCACTCTCTCTCCTCCTTTCCCTCTCCTTCTCCTTTTCTTCATATCTTGGTAGCTAATACAAAACTATGATCCTGATCATTTAAGTTATTTATTTAAATACATGATTGTAGATGTTGCAACATTATGTTATAATACTACTTTATTCTGTGCAGTCAGATTTTGTTTCATAATTAGTTGACTAATTTCAGGTAAAATAGACCTTTACTGTGTAGCCCTGGTTTGACAGGCGCTCCATAGCCTGTTGTCTAGATCTCTAAAGTGCTATAATTCTAGAATTTTCTCACTATTCTTAGCTTAAATCAATCTTTTTTTTTTTCCAATTACGATTCCCCCCAGACTTAAACTTCTAAATGCTTTGTAAAGTCTTTTTTTTTTTTTTTTTGCTTTTGAGTTTATGGTATAATTACATCATTTCCCCTTCCGTTTCTTCCCTCTAAACCCCCATATACCACTCCTGACTCTCTTTCAAACTCAAGTAATCTTTATTCCTTAATTGTTCTCTCATACATACACATATGTGTGTGTGTGTTTACACTCATGTTTCTAAACAAAAACTGCTCTTTATAATGTGAATTTTTGTGTGTTTTCAGGAGGAATATTTTGGTATTTTATTGTTTTGTAATTTCTCCCAACTTCGGTTTTGTTTAGAGAATTCCCATTGTTGCTATTTACTTTTTGGCTGATAGTCTGAGCACAACTGTCTAAAATTTGAATTTGTTTTAAAATCTACAGAATGGCAGCTAAGAAATCAGTCTATAATGAATCTTTCTCTATAGTGTCTCTGCTGAAATACACACAATTTGCTGATGATAAAACAAGGGCAATTCACGTGAAGAATTTGCTGCATCATGACATATATTTCCATAATCAGACTTTCAGATTGCCTAGTGCTTTGCATGGGATTGGATGAATCTGTGACCAATCATGCCCTCAGCATCTAATGGCAAGTATCTTATCTCTTTTTCTTCTTAAATGACAAAAATGAAGCTAAATCTGAAGCTGGTCTTAATTTTCAAGTTTGCAAGGAAAATATCTTGTGGATACTTATAAAAGCTCAAACTGAGAAACAAAGAATCGATTGAGCTCATTTAATCCAACCCTACATCATAAACTCAAAATGTTCACTGTTCTCCAAATCAGTAAATTATTCTGATACTTGTAGAAAAAAAAAATGAGTCTTTTTGAATATATCCTACCTTCATAAAAGCTACCTTTAACATGCATTAGAAAGAGTAGAATGACAAAATAAAAGAATCACTATCATGAGGATTATAGCTATTTATCTAATTCTCAGTATAAAATTGAGTTTCACTCCTAGGATCACATTTTGCAATCATTTAATTTTATTTATTTTAAAAAGGAAGTGAAAAGCTCATATTTTAATTTAATACCCATATATAAAACTATTTTACTTGTACAGATTTATTTTTCCACAAGTCAATAGTACTATATTATATATTGCTCAAGAAATGATTACATATAAACATTGAATGCCACTATTCAAAAAATTTAGGTGTATTTTAACATACATATTTAATGCATATTTAATATATGATTAATAACAAAACAAAACTATCATCAAGTCATACTCCAGTGACTTGGAAATCAAGAGAAAATATCTACTATTAATTTTCATTGTGAAATTATATTAAAATATGTCTAAAATGTTAGTAATATATCTGAAGTATTAATTTCAGTAAGAGTCACCAAAAATCAAATAACAAAACAAACTAAAAAAAAATGCTTGATATTGATTAGAGACATTCTTTTTTTTTTTAGTAAAAATTTCTGCCTCCTCCCTGCCTCCCTTTTCCCTCCCCTTCCCCCCCACTCCCCTTCCCTTCCCTCTCCAGTCCAAAGAGTAGTCAGGGTTCCCTGCCCTGTGGGAAGTACAAGGTCCACCCCCCTCCATCCAGGTCTAGGAAGGTGAGCATCCAAACAGGCTTGGCTGCCACAAAGCCAGTACATGCAATAGGATCAAACCCCAGTGCCATTGTCCTTGGCTTCTCATCAGCCCTCATTGTCTGCCATGTTCAGAGAGTCGGGTTTTATCCCAGGCTTTTTCAGTCCCAGTCCAGCTGGCCTTTGTGAGCTCCCGTTAGATCAGCCCCACTGTCTCATTGGGTAGGTGCACCCCTCGAGGTCCTCACTTCGTTGCTCATGTTCTTCCTCCTTCTGCTCTTCATTTGAACCTTGGGAGCTCAGTCCGGTGCTCCAGTGTGGGTCTCTGTCTCTATCTGCATCCATTGCCAGATGAAGGTTCTATGGTGATTTGCAAGACATTCATTAATATAGCTATAGGATCAGGCCATTTCAGGCTCTCTCTAAACGGAGAGAAACTCAAAGCCATCCCACTAAAATCAGGAACACGACAAGGCTGTCCACTCACTCCATACCTCTTCAATATAGTGCTTGAAGTTCTAGCAATAGCAATAAAATATCATAAGGGGATTCTAATTGGAAATGAAGAAGTTAAACTTTCATTATTTGCAGATGATATGATAGTATACATAAGCGACCCCAAAAACTCTACCAAAGAACTACAGCTGATAAACACCTTTAGTAATGTGGCAGGATACAAGATCAACTCCAAAAAATCAGTTGTCTTCCTATATACTAAGGATAAGGAAGCAGAGAGGGAAATCAGAGAAGCATCACCTTTCACGATAGCCACAAATAGCATAAAATATCTTGGGGTAACTCTAACCAAGGAAGTGAAAGATCTATGACAAGAATTTTAAGTCTTTGAAGAAAGAAATTAAAGAGGATACCAGAAAATGGAACGATCTACCTTGCTCTTGGATTGCGAGGATCAACACAGTAAAAATGGCTATTCTACCAAGGGTAATTTATAGATTCAATGCAATCCTCATTAAAATCCCATCAAAATTCTTCACAGATCTTGAGAGGACAATAATCAACTTTATATGGAAAAAAAAAAAACAGGATAGCCAAAACAATCTTATACAATAAAGGAACTTCTGGAGGCATTACCATCCCTGACTTCAAACTCTATTACAGAGCTATAGTATTGAAAACAGCTTGGTATTAGCATAAAAACAGAGTAGGGACAGTCTATGTCCAAGGTTCTTAAATAGACCCAAAGCTCTACTTAAACATAAAAATGATCTTTTCAAATTATGGGTGATTTTTCTTTTATTTCAATAGAGCAGCAAAAAAAAACACTGTGTTAATCGATATATTTCATATTAGTATATGAGGTATTTTAGAATGGATATATGAAGACAAAGGTTTCTAATTCCAGCACTCAAGGATCTGCGGCATGAGATACTTGTCAGATCAAGGCTAGCCTGTATTACCTTGTGAGACTCGGTCTCAAACAAAATAAAGAGAAATAAATATTAATTTATGAATACTCTAATGACATGATTTTATTTATATTATCTCTGCAATTTATAATTTTGGTATTTATATTTTTTTCATTACTTCAACGTGTATTTATTTAAATCATAATAATAATGAAGGGGAGGTTTTCAGCATCATTTAGATGTGTCTCCTGATATAAAGAAACATTATTTGTTGAAAATTTCTTTAAAAAATTGAAATACATCATGCAGTCTTACAATTTCACTGACTGTTTCATCCTTGGAGAGAAAATAATGGAAAATATTTTGATCAATCAAAGCTTACAAGTTATGGCAGTTAGGTGTCTGAAGGTTTCTGGAGCAGAGGCCAAAACCATGGGTATAGCAGGCTTCCCTACTAGGAAATAGCAGCACTGTGCCTTTATACAAATAGAGGAACTGCTAAGCTTCTAAGCTTCGGATGTCTTCAGCTGTGTGCTAGCCCTCACCTGTGAATGAAAAAACAAAGAAACAAAACAAATTGTTCTTACCTTCATGAAATCCTCAGGCCCAATAGTGCATCCTTTTTCTGCAAGTTCTCAGAATGAATGCCTCGGGCCCCTGTTTTGTCTTGCCTTATATTCCTCTCTTTCACCAGTCATGTCCCTTCTTGTCTCCATCTCCACAGTGTTAGGATTAAAGAGGAGTGTGACTCCCAAGTACTGCAATTATAGGTGTGAGCAACCAATGTCTGCCTCTGTAACTCCTTGGGATTGAATCAATAATTTGTAGCCTATGATGGCCTTGAAATCATGAAGATCTGTCTGCTTCTGCCTCTAAAGTGCTAGCATTAAAGGTGTGTGCTATAGATGAAAGCTTCTGTCTCACATAGTCCCATAGCCATTCAGTTAAAAATAAACACCCAGAAGCTTATATTCATTTTAAACTGTTTAGGTCTCCCAACTTAAATTAACGCATAATTTTTATTTATGTTTAGACACTTGGATTTTTATACCTTATCTCAGTAAGACATTCTCATGTTGCTTTCTCTGCATCTGACTGGTGACTGTGTCTTTACATTCCCTCCTATCAAAAGTGTCCTATTCTGATTGTCCCACCTATACTTCCTGCCTAAATATTGGTCCATTAGTGTTTCATTAAAACAATACAAGTGGCAAATTATTACAGAGTACAGAACAAAATCATTACCCGAGGACATTTCCCCTTTTTATCTTTTCATAACAAGAACCCTGAATCTAATCCCCTTTGTTTAGTGTTCTTACAGACCATTATTCTTAGCACCTTATATCTAACATACTAAACAATGTTAACCATCAATTGTTTTGGGGGATGTGGACACAGTTTTCTAGACTGCTTCCTGTTGAATGGGGGCACCAGTACTCTTATGGGACTCAAAGAAAATTTAGAATTATGGTCAAATCCTGACTGGAGAATTCTGTGTCTTATTCATCTCAGTGAGCTGCCTTGAAGCCATTCTGGATGCAGAACTCAGAAGAATCTGCGACAGGGGTGCTCTGAAAAGTTGAACCATCTGGACCATTCTTTCTCATTGATTATTTTTAGGGGTTCTTTCTTGATCAAACTTTGTCCTGTTTTTTGTTTGTTTGTTTGTTTTGTTTTGTTTTTGTTTTCTTTAACCAAGAATGAATCCACATACTCTCATTTCCTATGGAAAGAAAAGCAAGACCTTTTCTCCAAAGTAACATATCTGTTGGCTTAAATTTTAAAGTCAAGGTATTTTCAAAATATATAGGTTGAATTGATCCAGGCTAAGTTCCACTCTCTGATCTTAAGAAAAGCTTTATTTGTTTGATGACAAGCATAATATCAACACAGGGTTAAGGATGGGTTGGGGGAATTGGCAGTAGTGGGAGCAGTGGACAGAAAGGGAACTGTGGTTAGTTTGGAAAGACAATACAAATTTAAAATAAAAAAAATTAAAACATGGTATAAATTGAGACAAATGTATATTAAAATGTGTCATTATACTCTCTATTAAAAGGGAATCTATTCCATAAAAAGAATAAAGTTGGGCTTTTTCCTGGATGCTGAACAATGTTAGCTATAGAATTCTGTGCACACAGAACACACAATCACAAACCACACATACACATGTGTGTGTTCATATACACACCCACATCCCCCACATCTCTGGTAGAAGTTTTTCTCTAGTTTGTGTGAACTTCAAAAAGAGCATTTAATGCATATTTAAATTCAAGATACATTCCAGCACTGTCTTGATGTTCACAGATTCAAATAGGTTGTGATGGAAAGCCCCAGTTCAGAGCCTAGATGAAGTACTGGAATACAACATGCACTCCTTGGAATTGGGGGTTGAAAGGAAATTGGAGAGAAAGATTGTCTTTTTTTGATGAAATTCATTAAAGGCTCTAAGACATCAGCAAATTAAAATAACTATAGCTGTCTTTTAAAAATTAATTGTAACCCACCATCACTTATTTTCTGCTATAAACCTACTGAGACCCATGTATCCCCCATGCTTGAGTCTTTATCCTCATCCTTGCCCATCAATGTTGATTCTTTTGGCTTCGTCTCTAAATTTGGAGGTGTTAGGGACTCCGAAAACTCTGTGGTAAATGAGTCTTCTCATGTATAAACAATGATTTATGTGCCTTGGCAATGCAACTGGGTCTACCTCTAATTTGTACATGGGATCTTTGCTTATTAGTTTAAAAGGTTAGGGAGTAATCAGGGATACTCTCATTTAGAGTGACAAAGATAGCTAAAGTCTTTTCACTGTTCTATTTCAATTGGTACCTTGAAACATCTGTCCTTATCCTAAACTTCCATGACAACCACTTGTTATGGCTGTTGTAGGGAGGTGGCCTGTGACCCGCCACCCGGCTAGCTTAGCACCAAAATAACCACACAGAAATTGTATTAATTAAATCACTGCCTGGACCATTATATCTTGTCTCTTTTTGGCTAATGCTCACATCTTGATTCAACCCATTTCTAATAATCTGTATGTCACCGCAAGGTCATGGCTTACCAGCATGAGTCTAACCAACGTCTGTATTGGACAGGAGAAACATGGCATCTGTCATACTTCCCTTCTTCCCAGCATTCTGTCCTGTCTACTCCACCCACCTAATGGCTGCCTATCAAAAGCCCAAGGCAGTCTTTCTATTTGACCAATGAAAGCAACACACAAACAGAAGAACCTCCTACACCATATGGCCACCCCCAAAATCTGCAAAATAAGCTCATATTGAGTCAGTGCCTCTACTGATCAAGCCCCTTCACCTGGAGTCTTTGTGTTTATTAAAGATCAATACTTATTCAGTAGTGGCCTCTGTAGGGAAGACAGAATTGGAGGCTTAAAAAATTCCTGCCATATTGTGTGGAATCATTTCTGCTGTCTTCTCATGATACTTGTCAGTTGATTCTTGCCTTCTTTTTTATTCTGTGCCTTCAACAACTTTTGACAAAGTCATGTAACCATTGTAAAAGGAATGCAACTACGTAGTCTCTATAGATAACCCTGAAATCACAGACAGTGCTGTCTACATGCAAAAAGATGGCGTCTAAGTATTGTACTTGTACAAAGCCAGAGTTTTGCTATTTTGGTTTCATCAGGGGTTTCATAGCATGGGGAACACATAGACTTCTCTTTTTTCTAGTTTTTTTCCTTGTTAGTAGATTTTTCCAAATCATATTCCAGGGAGCATTTCATGGTAGGGTACAAAAGGGGTGGAGCTTGTGGTTAAATAAGCAGTATAATCCACTGAGTTCTCATATTTTGTTTTTTTTTTTTTTTGTTTTTTAGCCATTTTGGAAGGCAGGGACATCATTTTATGGGCTTAATAGAGTTGGTTCAAAACAGAAATCTAGAAATGATGTTATGTACTTAGCATGATATCTTCCTGTTGCTGTCTGTTTAGTGGTCAAAAGCAACAGTGGCTTACTTTAAGCAAGGATCATAAAGGTCTGAATCAATTTCCATCATAGTTATTGATGTAATTCAGAAATCTCCTAGTGTCTTAAGCTACACTGAACTGCTCCTTGATAGTATCATATGACTTCTTTTTTAATTTATATATTTATTTATTATAGATTTCTGTCTCTTCCTCACCACCGCCTCCCATTTCCCTCCCCCTCCCCCAACTAAGTCCCCCTCCCTCATCAGCCCAAAGAGCAATCAGGGTTCCCTGCCCTGCGGGAAGTCCAAGGACCACCCACCTCCATCCAGGTCTAGTGAGGTGAGCATCCAAACTGCCTAGGCTCCCTTTGAAATACCAACAGCTTTTGTGTCCTGCTTATGTACAGCTTGAACGGTATGTGCCTGTTCTTGATAGTATCTTTTGATATTTCTCTCATAAGCATTTCTTAATTTATAGTTTGTTTCTGAGATTGGGGGAATGCTAACCTGTGTTTTCCATTCTTGTGATACATATGTTTCCATAAATTCATCGGTATGCTAGCCACAAATGGTTTCAATTTTCCTATCTGCTCTTCTGGCCCTATACATTCAACCAACCTTGCACTTTGTTTTACTTGAGACAACCTGCCCATCCCTAAAAGTTGAACATTTGCTTCCTGAAGAGGCCAACCTGGATGCCATGATTTTGGTGCAATTATTGTGACATCTGCACCTGTGTCTACCAAACCCTCAAGTTCTGTGCGGTTCATTCACATTTTTAACTTTGGCTTTTGAGCATTTATAGAAGTTTGCCAAAATNACAACAAAAGTATATGCTCTACTATGTTTATAGCAGCATTGTTTGTAATAGCCAGAACCTGGAAACAACCGAGATGCCCTTCAATTGAAGAATGGATGAAGAAAGGATGAAATATATACATATTAGAGTACTACTCAGCAGTAAAAAACAAGGACTTCTTGAAGTTTGCAGGCAAATGGATGGAAATAGAAAACACTATCCTGAGTGAGGTAAGCCAGACCCAAAAAGATGAACATGGGATGTACTCACTCATATTTGGTTTCTAGCCATAAATAAAAGGCATTGAGCCTATAATTTGTGATCTTAGAGAAGCTAAATAAGAAGGAAAACATATAGGCATATGACTTCTTATATAGTTTCTTATACAACAGTTCCAGTGATCATTATCTAACGGAACTACAGGTGGACATATAAGTACACAAGTATCTTAGATCACTGTCAAAATCAGCTTTGACAAACTTGTCCAATCCATGGTAGGAACATGTACATTAGAAACACAGGATAGTATCAGGAGGAACATTCAGTGAATATGGAACCTCCTTTGTATATCTTCTACATGCTTATATACTTCACTCCAAAAGGGGAAGGGGAGACAACAGACTTCATTAGCATGACATAGGGAATAGACTTGAATTCTATGACATTTGGTCCAGATCTACTTTAACACTCAAAATACTAATTAACCACACCTTATGCAATAATCTCTTGTTTATAGCCACACCTGTTGTCAACAGCTTTGAGAGAGAAAATAAACTCAAACTCTCTGACCCTCAGACTTGGTGGAATCTCACATCTGTGTGTGTCCTGGCAATTTTTCTCTTTTTATCATTTTAAGAAAGCCTGCTATTCTGTTACAGATTACTGTGCCTGCCTACAGTTGGAGTAATTTTCCCATTTTACAGATTTACCTATCAATTGTACATAAATTTTTTCATTTACATTCTGTCTTAAATTGTCGAAGGGGGAGGGTAAAAGATCTTAGCCATCTCTGACTATTAGTCTCTCTGAATAAAGGGTTAACGTAGAACACATGCATCTTTGAGATAATTTTCTGTCAAGAGAGTTAATCATATGTAAGAAGATAAAGTTTTGTGACACATATACTCTTATGAATATAATATATGACCAGAGATGCGATTGTCTTTTTGAATTAGTATAGGATATCTTCAACAGTTACAACCAAAATTTAAATTTGGTTTTTTAAACATAGCAAGACCTTGTTGGCAAATGTCAAAATTCTCTCAGACAAGCTGTAATCAGTAACATCTTCATAATGAACAGGTCAATACCATAATTCTAGCATAAGCACAGTATTTTCCAAACCTCAATTATCTTCAAAAAAATTAAAAGATCTCCGTGATCAATGAGCTGTGAGTCTTTATGTTTGTTAACTCTTCCCATCTCTGGGTAGCAACAGAAGACACAAGTCTACTCCTCCTTATTTCTGAAGATGGGCTTCAGCCACTCACCACATTCATATTCCTCAATAAGTTTTTTCATGCAGAGAAGAAATTTTCTGAGGTCTTGTTCTTAGATCCTTTATTTCAGTGAGTATAATACTGGAAAGAATGAATTCTGTGTCTCAAACATTCAGTCA
The DNA here is from genome assembly GCF_014885135.2 of Alexandromys fortis. Lineage (NCBI taxonomy): Eukaryota > Metazoa > Chordata > Mammalia > Rodentia > Cricetidae > Alexandromys > Alexandromys fortis. The sequence continues at coordinate 605,448 of NW_026068253.1, read as the reverse complement.
GTGTTCCTGGATTGGCTCTAAAGTGAACAGGATTCTCTAAAATCTGGAAATTTGTGCAGTAGGTCCACAAAAAGGTTAGGAAGCACCATTCATCATCATGGTTTTCCTTCATTTCTCAGACTTCAGCATTAATCAGAAACACTTGCTCAGGAACCCCCTTCCACTTCTATGGAGCCATCAGCAACTGTAATGTCATCAAGGCTGGTATCTTCCTCCTGTAGAAATTGGATCACATGTTCCATTCACCATCCTCCTGTGAAACAACACTGAAATATCCTTGACACAAAATAAATCCAGAGTTGTGTCCTTTTCATAATCCAGTGCAAGTTTTTTTTTTTTTTTCACCTTGCTATAGTAAAGGTTACTTTGTTACTGTCATGGCAAAATCTGTCCATGACAGATTGCTCATAGGTATCCATATTCAAATAATTTAAAGTAAAAAGGGCATGGCTTAAGATATTATGTGGCAGCTGATGGCAAAATCACTTGGATTTTGTCTTTTTAAGCTGTGTTTTCAAGAAGTCATGGGTAAATGTACACAATTCCTCGTCTTTGAGGATTAAAAGGAATGGCTGTTTTATGGACAACATTTCATTGGGAACAAAATTATTGAAGTGATTTGCTAAGGTACTTAGACCCACTATCCACCTTTATAATTTAGGTGTTCCCATATAGGAGAAGCACTTCAAGCAATGAGTTTTCACATGCATAGTGGCTTTTCCCATCTGTTCAGGGGCCACTAAGAAACCTTAATGTGTATTGACTATCACATGCACATATCTTAATTTTCCAAAATGCAATATATGTAACATCCATTTCCCATAAGAATTCAGGAAGCTGGGCTCAAAAATTTACTCCAAGATGAGATACAGGTAAATATGTAGGTATATATCACATTGCTTAACAATCTGGTGATCCAAATTGTTTCCTTAGAATATTACTAATTTGGTGATTTATAGTATGTGATTATTGAGAAAGCCCAATTTGAGATAAAGAGATAAAGTTTGTAAATTTATTAGCTAAAGCATTACCTTCAGTCAACGGACCAGTAAGATTTGAATATGTCTGATATGACACAAAAAGCAAGGCAATTTTCTTTGATTAATGGCAATTGAATTTTCTGGAACATCATTTTAGCTTGCTTATACTAGTTTCAGTGCATGGAACCATCTCCAAAATCTGAAGAACTCTAAAAACGTAATGACTCTCAGTATATAAATTAAATACATTATTTGAAAAAAAAAAAAAAAAAAAAAACAAAAAACCAAAAACCTGGAATACCACAACAACAGCTCACAGCTCAACTATTTGAGCTGAAGCCAGTTCTGTTTGCATTGCATGTCCCTGATTATCAACAACATATGCTGTTGATCCACTGGAAGAACCATCTGTAAAAATTAGCATAGCACATTTTAAGGGATCTTTCACTAAAGCTTTAGGGAAATTAAAGCAATATAGTTGTGTTAATTGCAGCAAGAGATCACCTGGGAAAATATTATTAAATTGACCTTCAAATTGAGCAAATGCAATTGCCCAAGAAACACAACTTTGAAATAATGAATCAATCTCTTGCTTAGTATAAAGAACATTGATCACATCAGATTCTCTGGCAAAATATTGCCCATATTACATCTATCCCACTCTTCTGTACTAAATAAGCTAATGCTTCAAAATGAGGATTTTATATCTTTTTTGGTGAAACAGGAAGGTGTATCCATACATTTTGCCATAATACTTCTGTGGGACTAAGCTTTGTAGATAATATTCATGCTTCCCAAGGCTGACCATAATTAATATATTGTACCTGCTGCTTTTGTATTGTATATTTTGCCATATTTGTCTGATAGCTTCTGTGAGCTGTCTGTTGGAATTCTGGTCAATGATCTTTTTAAGAATTACACTTAGTTGCTCAAAGTCTCTGATGCTGAACTTTAAAAGAGGTCTTGACCACTGGATATTCCCTAATCTCTGAAAATTATTCAGAGTGTGTAAGCCACCCTTTCTCATTTCCAATTTATGAGGCTTATTTTTTTAGGATATAAAAAATATGACCTAAATATTGAAAAGGTGGTTGTCTTTGTACTTTCTCTGGAGCAACAACTACCACTGAATGTGTAAGACTCCAAAAACTGTCCATGTCTCCAGAGAAACTCCTTCATTTTTATCGACAAGCAATGTATTTTCCATCAAATCATAATATAAGCTTGTGGAAATTGGTATCTAACATTTTATGTATCCTGCACCACAAATTCTGGCATAATGTAGTATGGTTTGACATACCATAAAACAAGAACTTCCATTGATATCTTTTGACTGACTCTTTGAAATTAACTGTTAGAATACTAAATGCAAATATTTGACAATCTTATGATGCCAAAGAAATAGTATAAAAACAGTCCTAACAGTCCTATGATCAAAAATAAACTTATAGATGTCTTTAGGCATAGTGTAGGATAAGGCAGCACAGGCTGCAAAGCCACTATCAGCTGCATGGTCCTATTAACCTCTCTTAGATCTTGTATTAATCTCCACTTTAATGATTTCTTTTTAATCATAAAAATAGAATACCAGGGGAAATTAGATTGATTAATGTGACCACTATCCAGTTGTTCCTGCACTAAGCACTGTGCACCTTGAAAATTATTTCTGTTATAGGCCACTGATTTACTCATACAAGCTCATCATCTTTATAAATAACTTGGTAACTTCTCCTAAAAATACCACATTCCTTTTATTAGGCAAGATAGGATCAATCCTTCCATCATTCTCCTTGCCCCAGACCTTTGCTGAAACATCTGATTAGTAATAACTGTGCTAGGGTATATAAATATTCTCCCATTCAGGTCATAATATCTCAGAACTACAAATTTCCAGATAAATGAGGAAATATTATGGTTGAAAAGTTCCTTCATGACTCTACTCATCCTTCCAGGAAGGTCATTACTATACTGTTCAGGATTTTGAGTTCCACCAATCCCTGATTACTGTATAATAGTATCTGCTCTGGCCACCTTGAAGAAAACTGACTAGCAGTTACAGCATGAATATCTGTACCAGTACCCGAAAGACAAGAAAACCTTTTCCATTTATAAACAAAATTAAACATGGTCTCTGTGGACCTGTGACTTTTCACCAAGAGGCAGCAGGTGAACCAAATACAGCCTTTCCTCTCTTACCTCCCTTAATTTGGTTTCTGATTTTCACTGTTGGTAGTAAAATTAATTGTGTAAGACTCTGACCTGTCTTTACCACAGAAACTCCATTAGGAGAGTGAATAATAACCTTGACTTAACCTTCAAAATCAGTGTCAATTACTCCAGGAGGAACAAGAATCCCTTGCATGGTGGTTCTAATTCTCTCCAGTAATAATCCTACAGTGCCTTCTGTTAAATCCCATAAACTCCAGTGCAGAGAGACTTCATCCCCATTTCAGGAATTAAAACTGTGTAGATGGAAGAACTCAGATCAAGCCTTCCACTAACTGGGGTTGCTCTGCAAAGGTCTTGAATGAATTTCTTTGTGAAGGAACAGACTGCTGGATTGCCCTATAGATTTCTCTCTGAGACTGAGCCCCCTCCTCTCTTTTCCTGGCAGTGGGTCCACTTTATCATCTTTCTTTGATATGCACTCTTTAGTCCAATGTTTTCCTCTCTTGGATCTCCAGCACAATCCTATTTCTTTTGTTGTCCCTGGTCATATTCTCCCATAGGACCATTGCCTGATCTGATGTCCCATAAGGCTGGACCTCAAGCAGCCTCCCAGAGGCCCTGTATCCCTTCTTCTCTCTAGGTCTTAAGTTTGTAGAGAACATCAGTGTTTTCCACTGTAAGTCAGCATCTATAGTCAGTCCCTGTGTATATGAACGGCAAATATATGAAGAAATCCTAATATATTCAGAAATGCTACTTTTTTCTAAAAGGTCTTAAAGCAGCTTTACATACAGCATTACAATTCTCAAAGGCTAGCTGTTTAATTATTATGAGTAGTGCTACTATATCTCCCACAAACCTACGTTGTTAGAAATACATCAGCCAATAGTGTTTTAGACACCTGCACATTTTGTGCATAGGCTGAGGTACTATAAGCACAGATAAAAAATGTGCATGGCCCCATTTTGCTGGATTCAATTTCCAGCTTCCAGCACCATAGAAGATTGTGAATGTCTACACTTACTGTGAATTTTATCCCCAGACCAATAAATGTTTGTTTTAATCCATATTCAGCAATTGTGGACCTCTTTAGTATGCCTACATTTTGGTACCCAACGTAAACGAACTTGTCAAAAATGATAAGCAAGAAGAGGAAGTACATACAAATGACAATTTACAAATTTTTATCATAATTTTTAGTAAAGATTTATCATTGTCAGGACCTCTGTGAGTCGGAGATGACTTACCAAGTCTTTTAACTCTTTTTTACTACCTCTAAAGAGCAAGAAAATACTCAATACCAAAATGATATACAGAATGTAAATGGGAGCCTATACATATGAAGGATCTAAAATATATTTAGCAATCTTATGGCATGTATCCACCATATGTGAGGCAGTTAGTAAAGATATGGGATTCAAGACAAAAGATTACTCCACATGATTGACTAGTCTCAGCTGTGGTAAAAGACGGTCCACAGCTACAGTGCAAGAGCTATCAAAGAAAGGAGGGTGTTCAAGTCCCTTGAACATCAATTAGAATCAGAGTAGAATCAGAGGTTTTGAGGCTTCCCAAGAACAAATTTGTGGTGAGGGCCATTAGACTTATCTGGAAAGTCAAGCTATATCCAATAAACATCTTTTCCTTATGCCATACAGAAGCCTTGAATGTCTGTGACAAGATTTAGAAAAAGACTTAGAAAAAGGAGTTGAATTATATACTAAGGTTGTGCAAGGCCCAAGAGAACACTTTAGTGACATTTTACAAAGAGTAATTAAAGCTGTAAAAATAGGGGTAGCAGATACAGAAGTTAAAAAAGTATTGATTGAATCTCTGACTTTTGAAAATGCCAATTTAGAATGCAAAAATGGATCTGGGCATTTAAAGGTTGATCATCATCAATGGATGGATGGATTCTACAAACAATCAACATTGTCAACATTGAGACATTTGCCTATAATACTGAGGCTTGGAAAGGAGAAGCTGGTTCCAAATGTATGAGGAGACATCAAAATGCCAAGTGTTTTAATTGTGGTAGAATAGAAAATCTTCTAAGGAGGTGTAGACAGGAAATTCTTGGAAATAATGATTTTTTTTTTTCTGGGAATGACACAAATAGAAAGCTGCAAACTTCCGCATTGTGTAAAAGATGCAGCAAAGGTTGATACTGAATGAATGAATGTAGATCAAAGAGAGATGAGCAAGGTAATATATTTCCATTAGGGAAGTCCTTGGGGTGTCCTTTCATAGGACCCCAAGTTGAAAGTGACCCAGTCATTCCAATCACTGTGGAGGACATGCTTCCTGAGGAAAATTAGAAAATATAGTGTCTCTTGTTTGGTTAAAAAAAAAGTTATACTGCTCTGAATGATAGAATAATGGAAGATAAATAAAAAATTCCAGAATAAAATAGAAATTGTACATTTTGACAGACTTCTATGATGATTAAAGACCAAAGTTTGGAGTACAAACAAATAGCATTATGATGAAAGATTTTTTTTTGACACAGGTACAGAAGTGAATATTATTGCTACAGAATCTTAATATATGAACTGGCTTCTTCAGGACATAGATGTTCAATGCACAAAAATTGAAGTCCTATTTTAAGAAAACAAAGCATAAGATTGGTTGAATGCATACAGCCAGAAAGCAATAGGGGAAGACTGAGATTATATATGGCTAATGTAAGCAGTGAATCTTTGGGGTCATGAGCTGTTGCAGCAATAAAATACCCAGATGACCTTTTCTTACAGTCTCAGAAATGTACTACAAACCAACTCATGTTTCTGAGAAGGATATTAAAAGTACTATTAAAAAATAAACCAATAATTGAGGCTGTATAAAAGCACAGAATAACAACTTACAAACTCACAGAAAAAAAAATACAATGGTCCTACCTTTAAAATGATTAATTAAGAAATCTATATGGGCTAAACAATGGTCTCTAACATTAGAGAAACTGCAGGCTTTTAAACATCTGGTACAGGAGCAAGTAGAAGTTCAGCACATTGAAGAATCCAATTCCATTTGAATTCTACTGTATTTGTTGCTAAAACGAAATCTGGTAAATGGAGAATAGGAACAGATCGAAGAGCTGTTAATAAGGTGATTCAAGCAATGGATCCTCTATAATCTGGAATTCATTTCAGTTTCCCATTGCCTAAAGTATACCCTCTTATTGATGTAAACAACAGTTTCTTCACTATACCTTTGTAAGAAAAAGATAAAAATTTTCCTTCAGTGTCTACATTTAATAATTCTCCATCTGCTGAAAAATAACAGCTGAAGGTTCTCCCATAAGGAATATTAAATAGGCTTTCCCTGTGACAATATTTGTACATCTGCCATTGAAAATGATACATAAGCAATTTTGTGAATCTGTACTTTACCATTGTATGGAAGACAGCTTGCCATCTAATTTAAATATAGAAATTGTAGATAGAATGCTTGAAGAGATATTCAAAATTTTGCTTTATGGTGATTACAAATTGCTCCTGATAAACAATACAAAGAGGAGATTCAATTAATTATTTAGGATATAAAATAAGTTTACAGAGAATTAGACATCAAAAGGTGCAAATTAGTAGAGATCAATTGCAGGCTCTTAATGACTTCTAAAGATTACTAGGAGCCATTCCCTAGTGATGGCCCACAATTGGGATAGAACCTAAGGATTTGATAAATTTATTTATTTATTTATTTATTTATTTATTTATTTATTTATTAAAGATTCCTGTCTCTTCCCGCCACTGCCTCCCAT
>NW_026068253.1:593040-595817 GCF_014885135.2 Alexandromys fortis | reverse complement strand
TTAGGACCAGGGAATTGAGGGGGTATCTGATCTGTTTAAGATGGATTTCTTAATTTGGCTCCCTGGAACTCACGATAACTCATTGGGTTTGTGAAAACAGAAGTTTTAGACATATATAATGACTGTAGCATAAGAGATAAATTTGGTTTGAAATTTGTTTGGTGAGGTCACCTTGTAAAACCTCAACCTGGCAAAACCTCTCAGCTGTCAAACTGTCAGAGATCTTTGAGAAGGATAAGATTTTACTTAAGTTACTGATTAAAAAATGACAGAGAACTTACTTGGTTGGCACCCAGAGCTACTCTTTTTTGGGTCCTCCATGGTCGCTGAAGGTTGCACTTGAGCTTTGCTGTTTAGCACAGGGCCTGCCAGGCTTCAGAAGATCCTGTGGGCTAAGAAATCTCTAGGAAGACAGGCCTACCTTGACCTGAGCAGCTAGGCTGTCAATTCCAGCGATTCCATCCACATCTAGAGGTCTTTACTTTAGACGAAAGGCAGGTTTTCCCAATGGTCAGCGCTCTGCAGTTGAAGCGAAATGCAGAAGGACGTTGTTTTGCACGTGTCTGTATTCTGTCTTCTTTGGAGGGGGCAGAGAGCTGCTGCTAGGAGCCAACCTGTCTCTTTTTTGTTGTTGTGAAAAGTTTTTAATAATTAAATACTTAAATATCACATTCCCCAGATCTCTGAGCAGTTGAGGGCTGTTTATCAGGTATAACTATAGTATAGAATTTGTTTGGAAAGTTGGGTCTGAACTTGACCAAATTGGCTCTCAACAGGTAAGATTTACATTTGTAAAAAGATAGAGAGTGAAAACTTCTTGAAATATAAGGTTAGCGGCAAAACTGACAGTGGTAGAGAACAGCTTAAGAGACTTAAAGTTACATACCAGTTTAAAATACAAGACTCATGTTTTGTAGTCTGAAATAAGATGTAATAAACAATTATTATACATAGAGAGAGTGAACAAGAATTGGGCAACGTGCATGCCTCTGACGGGCCCTATCAAAGGCATTTGACCATTGCTCAAAACACCTTTAACAGAGTTAGCATGAGGAGTTTAGTGAAAACTGGGTGAGAAGGAAGGGTAAAACCGGGAGAGTGTGGTCACATGACCTGGCTCTCAGCCAAGATGGTGAAAAGGTCACCTGACCCATCTGGCCTCCAGCCATGATGGTGACCACCACGTGTAGTCTGCTCTGTTGGAAAGTCCACCATGCCACAACAAAAGCCGCAGAGGGGAGGGGCAAAAGGCTGGAACCGAAAAACAGCCGTGTAAGTTTAATGGGGCCATTTTGGACAAAAACTGATAAGTGTGAGGCATTAAAATATGAGGCCGGAGTGATAGGTCTGGATGGCTTGGCTCCTATGGTCAAGGCCGTGCAAACACCTGCAAAAACTGTGACACCTCAAGCCTACAACGAGAACGGCTCCCCGTTAAGGCGAGATGCAGATGGCACGAACACCCGCAGGCCCTATGAAAAGGCGTCCGATTCCATGGGGGGGTGTTATAACCTGGCTGAATCCACTGGAGCCTCCGGGCAGGTGGGATTCAGCCAAGGTCAGGCCGCACCAAGCGGCGTATAGCAGCGTGCTGCACCGTAGCAGCAGTTACGACGAAAAGAAGGAAGAAAAGGAATGAAAAAAGAAAAAGAGGGAGAACTGGAGACCCCGGGCCTCCAGGCGCGGGTGAGCTGAGGGGCTGGCTAAGGTCAGCAGTCTCAGGCACAGGCTTAACACAGGAGACAAGCCAAATTGAATGCCAGCGAAGGGAACAACTGAGGCCCTGAAGGCCCATGGTTGGAGGTCCCCCCATCCCTAAAAACCGTGAAGTGTTGCCGGGAGCTCAACAGTCAATCCCTTGGGTTAAAAAGAGATGGTTAAGCTGGCCGAGATGGGGACACTCACAATTAGTTGATTTGTTGTTTGGAGGAGCTGCGTCCAGGCAGATGGAACGTGTGGGTCGTAGGCCAGCAAAGTGGAAAAGAACCCGGTTCCGGAATCACACGGCACCAATTGTTATTCTTAAAAAACAATTCATGGGCGGGTTGGCAGAACCCGCCATGAGAAAGCGGCTACAAATGATCCCTGGGCGGGCTGGCGGAGCCTGCCATGAGAAAGTGGCTACAGGAGGGCACGCACCGTGCCCACGGTGGCGGCAGGTAACAGACACGTAAACACAGGAAATAGCCATAAGTATTTATTAAGGAAGAGGGAGAAAGAAAGACAGAGAAAAGAGATAAAAGAAGAGAAGAGATAAAAGGAGAGAGAGACAGAGAAAATGCGTGTGCATGCCAAGGAAGCAGAAAGAGGAGGCGTCCCAAGATGGTGATGGGCAGGTCAGAGGTTATGGGAGTGGGCGTGGCTAGGGCAGGGACAGAAAGAATAACAATTGCTATTGCTAGAACTTCAAGCACTATATTGAATAGGTATGGAGAGAGTGGACAGCCTTGTTGTGTTCCTGATTTTAGTGGGATGGCTGTGAGTTTCTCTCCGTTTAATTTGATGTTAGCTGTTGGCTTGCTGTAAATAGTTTTTATTATATTTAGGTATGACCCTTGTATCCCTAATCTCTCCAAGACCATTATTACTTGATTGCACTTCCTACTTACTCAGGTAATTTATTTCTCTTCTCAAGTATTTGAAGGGGTTGAAGACTAGAGCATTATACTTGCTTTCCTCTCATGACTTAGTCAAGACAATTTTAATTTAAGACTTAAACTTCTCTGGATAGGATAAATAGTGAAATAATCTATAGTATTTGATAATTACCTTAAACT
>NW_026068253.1:578156-587041 GCF_014885135.2 Alexandromys fortis | reverse complement strand
GCACAGGCTTAACACAGGAGACAAGCCAAATTGAATGCCAGCGAAGGGAACAACTGAGGCCCTGAAGGCCCGTGGTTGGAGGTCCCCCCATCCCTAAAAACCGTGAAGTGTTGCCGGGAGCTCAACAGTCAATCCCTTGGGTTAAAAAGAGATGGTTAAGCTGGCCGAGATGGGGACACTCACAATTAGTTGATTTGTTGTTTGGAGGAGCTGCGTCCAGGCAGATGGAACGTGTGGGTCGTAGGCCAGCAAAGTGGAAAAGAACCCGGTTCCGGAATCACACGGCACCAATTGTTATTCTTAAAAAACAATTCATGGGCGGGTTGGCAGAACCCGCCATGAGAAAGCGGCTACAAATGATCCCTGGGCGGGCTGGCGGAGCCTGCCATGAGAAAGTGGCTACAGGAGGGCACGCACCGTGCCCACGGTGGCGGCAGGTAACAGACACGTAAACACAGGAAATAGCCATAAGTATTTATTAAGGAAGAGGGAGAAAGAAAGACAGAGAAAAGAGATAAAAGAAGAGAAGAGATAAAAGGAGAGAGAGACAGAGAAAATGCGTGTGCATGCCAAGGAAGCAGAAAGAGGAGGCGTCCCAAGATGGTGATGGGCAGGTCAGAGGTTATGGGAGTGGGCGTGGCTAGGGCAGGGACAGAAAGAATAACAATTGCTATTGCTAGAACTTCAAGCACTATATTGAATAGGTATGGAGAGAGTGGACAGCCTTGTTGTGTTCCTGATTTTAGTGGGATGGCTGTGAGTTTCTCTCCGTTTAATTTGATGTTAGCTGTTGGCTTGCTGTAAATAGTTTTTATTATATTTAGGTATGACCCTTGTATCCCTAATCTCTCCAAGACCATTATTACTTGATTGCACTTCCTACTTACTCAGGTAATTTATTTCTCTTCTCAAGTATTTGAAGGGGTTGAAGACTAGAGCATTATACTTGCTTTCCTCTCATGACTTAGTCAAGACAATTTTAATTTAAGACTTAAACTTCTCTGGATAGGATAAATAGTGAAATAATCTATAGTATTTGATAATTACCTTAAACTGGACATTTAACATATGTTTCTTAATTGATGTTGTTCTTGCTGGTAGTGGTTCTAATTTTATGCATATTTTTGCCTCTATATTTCCCTGGGCAATACTTGTTTTTTTTTTTTTTTTTTTTTTTTTAGTTTTTCTTAGGCTTGGAACCCTCTTATTTAGAAAAAAAAGTGAATAGTGCTAAAGTCTGCCTTGGTCCCAGAGGTCTCTGCAATGTAGGTGGATCTATAGCACCTACTATGTTAGGGAGAGAAGTTCTCTTCCTTTTTTTTTTCTTTTCTTTATATTTTTTGTTTATTTTTTTTAGTGGTTGAAAAAAGTTTTTCCTCCTTCCCATTTCCCATTTCCCTCCCCCTCCTCCCACACATTGCCCCCTCTCCCCACTCCCCCCTCCCTCTCTCTCCTACTCTATTCCCCCTCCCTCTCGAGAATGAAGAGCAGTCCAGATTCCCTGCCCTGTGGGAATCTCTTCTTTTAAGAGAGGACAAACAGATTCTCTAATTTCTGTGAAAGTGAAGTTACCAACTCTTTCCAGCCCTTTAGTCTTCGCTGAATTTTACCATCATGTCCCTGCCTCTAAGAATTGCTGACCAGAAGTGAGAGACATAGCAGCTCCTTACTGCCATACTTAAAGGTTTCTTCCTCTAAGTTGTCAGGTTCAGACTGATCATAATCACCCAGTCCTTCAAATATTTGCTCATCAGTAGCTCCTCTGCTGCTGTGAAGGTTTCTGACTCACTTCCAACTGATGCGGGGGCGGGGGGATACCTCAGCTCTCCCGGGTAGACTCGACAGCTCTGCTCTTTGGAGCAGAGATGCCAAGCTCCACTCTCCCAGGTAGTTCCGACCCAGGATGGACAGAGGCTGGAATCTTCCCAGTAAGCGCACCTTGGGGTGCTTACACACATCATTAGAAATGGGCTAGTCCAGGTGCAAGAATTAGCCTGTAAGGGCTAGAGTTCATGGGCCAAGCAGTTTTTAAATGAATACAGTTTGTGTGTTGTTATTTTGGGCATGAGCTAGCAAAACGGCTGGGGTGTTGGGGATGCAGCCCCGCCGCTCCTATTTCAACATTAGCGAAATCTTCTGTTGCCATATATGGAATATTAGCTTTGACAAAACTCATACATTCCAGGAGAGAAGCTTGGAGATTGGAATTATTAGGCAAAAGTAGCAGAGATATAGGAAAATAAGGGAACAAAACATAGGACTTTATTGGGAGAGACATTCAGTGACTACTGAATCCCCTTGGTTTATTTTCCACATGCTTATATACTTCACTGCAAAAGAAGTGAGTAGGCAACAGACTTCATTAGCTTGAAACAAGAACTTGGATTCTCTGATCATAGGTACAGGTGGAACAGATCTAATTCAACACTCAAAATACTAATTAACCACACCCTAGGCCAGAATCTCTTTTTTTGTTGTCACAACTCTTGTTAACATCTTGGAGAGAACAAAATAAGCTCACTCTGTGATCTTCAGATAAGGTGTAATGAGCTCACATCTGTGTGTGGCCCAACAGATCATGGATACCAATGATATATGACTTTGCCACATTGTCAGTGACCTGCAATCTCTTGGAACTTGGTAAGTGTGCCAAGGCACCTTTTCCTGTTTAAAATATTTATGGAATTTTTAACTGATAGTGTGTACCCTGAAAATATATTCTGAATGTCTTCTTTTGATAACATGGCATGGTCAACAGGTCATGATAACAGAGGAGGACCAAGAACAAGGATGCTTTTTCAAATCATAATTGCAGCATCATCAACAGACCGATGATGAATATTAGTGTGCTAGATGGTCAGAGTATTACCCAGCATATCCAGAAGTGTGTCTGTGAGCTTCCACACATAGATCAGAACCAAAGTTCCAAGTCTGCTTTGAATAAATAAATATTTTTTGGCAAATAAGTCAACCCACATAATACTTGTCATGAATTACAGCTTCTGTTATAAGACTTACCTTGCTCCTCACTTTTGTACTGGGGAGTTCCATAATTTTCCCATAAGTATGATCATCGCTACCCCTCTGTTTCCTAGTAAATGCAGCCATACACAACATTGAATACCTGCTTGGTGTGGGACAACATGTTCTGTACCAGCTCAAGTTACTGGTTCATTGGGTATAATGAGGAATGATTTGCTAGCACATGATTATTATCATTCACAAAAATTCTTGTAGAATGCTGTCTTCTTTGTGATGAGGTGGTCATAACCCAATACCCTAACCCCCTTTTCCTTTAATGTTGGGGAATCAACATTGGCTTATCTTTAAGTTGTGACAGCTTTCCTTGGTGATACCAACTGTCTTGTCTGCAACTTTTTTACTGATCTTAAGCACCATGACCAAAGCTGCTCTCCTGTATTAGCCCACTTACAGTGTTCACTCCTCTACCAACCCCTAAAAAGAGCCACGGGGTTTCATTTGCTCCAGTTTAAATGACAAAGACAAATAAGGGTGAGGGCCACAGGTCGAGGGCCAGGTAGACAGGCTTTTATTGATATTTTTGATGATTTGATAATTAGTTAATTGGAATAGCATGAGAAAGAAACTATCATTTTGTATTATATTAGAGAGTGGTAATCAAAATAAATCAATATATCTTCAATTCAAACAAACACTAGCCAAGTAGCAGACTCTGTACAATTTTGATTTATCACTGGCTTTTTTTTTTATAATGGGAGCAATCTGTGCTCCCGAGTTGAACACCAAATTGTACATTTTTAGAATGTGGTTGGTTTTATACTAGTGATATAAGTGCATAAAAATATATACAGATATTTCATCAGTGAATTAATCTACAGAAAAATAATGTCTACACCTCTTGAAGCACAAGTTTTTCTATGATTATACCAAAGAAACATCACAAAGATGGAAAGGCATAAATATATATTAGGAGTGTTTTATTCAGGCCCTGCATTTATAAAATGAAAAGTATATCCTTTTTATATAAATAAAATTTCTAGAGTCTACCAATTATTGGAAGAAATAACATAGGTCTGAATCTCAATAATATATTGACTTCTATATGTGGACTCATTAGACAGCTCCTCTTTTTCCTCTCCAACAATCTTATACAGTTACAATACCAGGAGAACAATCAAAGTTCCATGTGATAAAAAAAAAATATGCAGACATAAACTGATAACCATCAACATTAGTTGACTAATAAAAAGTCAAAATGAGTGCATACAACAAGGACTGGATTCTTAAAGGTGTGACTGATCACCATTATTCTTGCTAAATGCATCCCTTCTTGATATTATTGATTTTTCAAAGATCAGTTTCCTGATACAGTTTATGAGTAAATAGAAATAATTTACATGATTCAGTGAGTGAAACCTCTATCAACTGTTATCCTTTTGTGAAGCTGGCACATTTTACTGACTCATTTAATCTTCTTCTTCTGCTTCAGATAGGCTCTGTTAAGCTGGATGCCAAATATAATTGTCCTCAAATAAAATTTAAAAATGGACATTCAATTAGTAATCTTTTTGCAAGATTGAATTTATGAGTTTTTTAAAAGCATGCTTCTTCTCTTCTTGATATTTATAAGAATTAAAGTATAAATAGAACTAGAAATAAAATAAGTCAAGTTTTTCAAAAACTGCAAACTATTACTTTATTTTAACAAAGGAGATAACATCTAATATAATTCAACATACAGCAGTTTTAAATGAATGGATATCAATAAATGATTTCCCCTTTTCTCTGTTATAAACTTGTTAACTGTGATAAAAGGAAAGTATAATTCATATGAAGTGTTAACGTAAGCTAAAGGGAACAGAAACTTTAACAAAAAATTATAACTTGGGTATTTTTCATTCATAATATTAGCATAGGGATGCTATTATCACACAGACTAAATTAGTTATAAATTATTTTACACATTTTTCATACTGCATGTTCCTTGATTCTTGTTGTATGCTGAATCCTTTCTCCATATTGGAGGTTGAATGTTCTCTCAAGCATTATATTCTTGAACACCCCAGTTCATACCCTTTCCTCCACTTTTTCTAATCATGTTGGGTTAAATATTTACAAGGGCATCTATGGGCTGCAAATCAGGCTCTACCAGTAAGTTATTAAGATGGAGAAAGGTTGTGAGTTGATTAATCCGTGTAAATCTCGGGTTTTAGCTACTAAAGCAGACAAATTTGATCATACTCGCTAATCTTGTCCATTGACTTTTTAAAAATGTATATTCTACAAAACAGGAATTTTAAAACATTTTCTACACATTTGCTTTAAAGCATTGTGACCACAATTTCCAATTCTTTCATTCATCTCAGTTCCTTGCAACATTTCCTCTCCCCTCTAGTTCCAGGACAGGCTCCAAAGCCACAGAGAAAACCAGTTTCAAAAAAAAAAAAACAAAAACAAAAAAAAAAAAAAAACAAAAAAAAAAAAAAAAAAAAAAAAGACAGGGCAAAAACCCTAATATGGAGGCTGGGCAAAGCAATCCAATAAGAGAAAGAGTTTCAATAATAGGCAAAAGAGTCAGAAATCCATCTGCTCACATTACCAAAAGTTCCACAAAACCACCAAACTAACAGCCATACCACATGTGAAGAGGATCTGGTACAGACCCATGCAGGCCCAGTGCTTGCTGGTTCAATTTCTGTGAACACATATGAGACTGCTTAGTTGATTCAGTGGGCAATGTTCTCCTGGCATCCTCCATCTCTTATGACTCCTGCAGTCTTTCTTTACAGACTTCCTTGCGATTTCCTGAGCTCTGAGGTGAGAGACTCAATAGTGAACTCCAATTTAGATTTTGTTTCTCTCCACAGAATCTGACTATGAGTCTCTGCACCTATTCCCATCTGCTGCCAGAGTAAGTCTTTCTGATGATGACTGAACAAGGCACTAATCTATGCGGATAGCAGAATATCATGAGGAATCATTTCTGTGACATTTTCGGAAGGAGCTCTTTACCTTCTTAATTAATTACTATCTATTTGTATAAAGTCATGAATCAGCTTCTTTGAAACCTCTCCTGAACATCCCAGCACTGCCACATAAATCTGACTGCCATGCACACATCTGATGGCAATCTCACTACAAATTTCATTTTGCTAATCATTTAGTTTTGCTCAAAACGCTTATTTTGAAATTACATAACCTATTTTTCTAGCATTTCCATTTCTAGAATAGTGTTTTAGTACAAAAAATTCCTAGAAACAGTTTTCTCATTACAATTTAGGAATGGGATAAATTTCTCAATAGTACAACCAAAAGAAAGTGGCTGTCACCTGAATCCTGAAAATTTAGTATTAAAGGAAGAATGCTGAATTTATCTTTGATGATCCCATTTCTTACTCATCTAAAATTGGGAATTTGCTAAATGTCAAAGGGTAGCTAGGCTAGTGAATGTAACTGATTCCATACTCTTTCATGGGAATAACAACCGAGATTGTACAATTGGTTCTCACTTGTGACGAAGAATATTTACAAACAAAAAGAGGCAGTATAGAAGAGTCAAGGAAAAGTTTATCATGGAGAACTTATTGGTAGTAACAAGTAAAAATGGAAGAAGAGAGGATCAAAACAAAGGGAAAAGTATAAAGTGGCTTCATCAGAAGTACGTCCTCAAAAACATTGTGGTTGTTGTCTGGTGCCCCTTTATTCTTACTTATTTTAAACCTGATTATGTTTGACTAAGGATGTACCAAAATTGCTTTAGCTAACGTCCTTTTCACAGAACCCCTGCTTCTGCTTTTTGTGGAAGTATATATGTATGTGTATGTGTGTGTGGGGGGGGGGGGAGTACAGATACCAGAGGTTGAATGCTGGTGTATTCCATAGCCTGGCTGGTCCTCAAGGCCCAGCATGTAACTTGGACATTCAATGCTCAGGGATTAAAGGGGTTTACTGATTATGTGGCCTTTACATAAATAATGAGTAGTAAACTCATATATCCATGCCTTCAAAGCAAACATTTTATCCACTGAGCCATGCATCTAGCTCTTTTACTTCTGCTTTGATTTACATTGATTTTATTTATTCATGTGTGGTAGTGATGCATGCTACAGTATGCATATAAAAGGCAGAGACTATATTTCATCAAATATTCTCTCTTTCTTTCATGTGTTATTCAGTTTGGGAGCAAGTGCCTTTATCCATTGAGTCATCTTACCATCCCTACCTGTTTTCATTCTCTTCTCTGTATAAACTGTTCTTACCTTACTTCCTGCATCTTGACTCTTTTGGGTATCCTCCTTACCATAACCCAAAGATTATATTCACAGGACAAAATACTGTTTCCTTTCTAGTTATTTGTAGCACAAGTCTGATTCCACCAGGTCATAGAACTACATTTCCTTACATCCAAGAAAGTACTTTATCTCCTAATTAAGAACTTACCAGAACAGTAATTTGATTGCTCTCTATATTCTTCTCTAAAGTATAAGCTATATAAAGGCAAGACTAGATTTGTCCTGTTTAGCAATCTATATGCAATCACTTTCATAGTTACTGTCATAATTCTAATATGTACTAGAATAAAATTTTATGATTAAGGGAACTAATGTTTTACAAATTAGAATGCTATAGAATTAAAATCTCATAGTGAAAAGCAATTATATAAACCTGCTTTGAGATTCTGATCATTAACACTATATAATTCCCAAACATTAACCAAAATAGTATATTAATTCTTTATTAATATCATTCTTTCTTTTTGAGTATTAGTTGAAGTTTTAGCAGAAATTATATTCACTTTGATGACAAATTGAGGCAGAATTCTCAATTATTATCTAAGGAAAACATTAGTTTTAAAATCAATATTCTTATCATAAAACACTTATGTATAACTTTGAATTGATAGGATGCATTGTTCATACACTACCCTTTATTTCAACTTTGTGGATTAATCAAGACATTATCATTATATTATTTTATAACAAAAGGAGCATTGAAAAATTGAAAAGTTGTTCACATGAGATTTTCAAAGGCAATGAGAAAAGTCATAATTTAGGTAACAGATATAAAAGAATACAGAACTTTTAATAGTATTCATTTAAACTGGAGAAACTAAAAAAGTGTAGTGAGTATATCTAAAAATTTAAGAACATGAATATGTTTATATTGAAAAAAATATTAGTAATGAGAGAAATACTATTAGCAAGAAGATTACTTAATAACACAGATTAAACATTTCATGGAACATTGTATCGAAAGCTTGAGATTTTTTATGTTAATCAAAGTCAAAAGAAGACATTATTCATATGTAACCCTAAGCATGTTACTCTTCATTAACTTATTTAGATGTACAAGGAACTTGGGGAACCTGCAAACTTCTCTTTATTAAGGGTGTGTCCTTACCTATTTATGGTACTCTCTGTGAGTGAAGGCTCTTCATTCACCTGAATGCATTTTGTTCACTACACATTGATTTATTTTCCATAGAACCTTTGCAATTTCAATTCAAATATTTATCTTGATTGGAAAATTTGTAATTATTAAGAGTAGCATAACTTGGCAGATACTTCCCTATATTAGAGAAAATCTTGAGATTATCTTTATCTTATTTTTTTCTATCAGGATGTATAGTTTTCAAAATGAATTACTAACTCTGAAAAATGACTTTCTTATGTGAAATAGATTCCCTTGGATGACTATTTTTTTTTATTTTTTTATTTTATATATTTTTTTGACAGGTTTCTCTGTGTAAGAGCTCTGATTTTGCTGGAACCTACTCATAGAGCTCTGCCTGCCTCTGCCTCCTGAGTGCTGGGATTATAGGTATTCGCCACCACCTGGCTGAAAATATATTATTATTACTTTTTCTTTTTTAAATTTATTTATTTATTAAAGATTTCTACCTC